>NC_061782.1:2482427-2513296 GCF_022458985.1 Mugil cephalus
TTTACTCGAACACACATTCTCCCCATTTGTCCCTCAGAGGCTGAATATTTTTTAGACAGATGAGGTCTGTACTGATAAAGTGGTGAGAAATACAGTAGGCCTACAGTACATACAGTATTCACAACAGTAAAGGCGACATGAAAGGAACATTTCATGTATGTAACCATTTTCACTTCATCAATGATAAAGCATTCTGTTCCGATTTCGTCCCGACTGCTTCAGACCATTCAATGATCTGTTAAGTTTGCAGACTAGTTTCTCAGCCTTCTTTGATTTAACTTCAAAACCCTCAGGCTGCTCCATGTCCACTTCCCAATCAATAGGAACATGCAGGTATGCAGTTTTCACATCCATCTGGTGCAGTTCTAAGCCATGCTGCACTGCACTTTTTATATTTCTTATATTTAAACTCTGCCTCTTTTGTTTTATTTTATAAACAGTCTCTACAAGCAGTTCATTTTTTACAGGCATTTTGAAGCCCCTTGGTCATTCATGGGTTTTCTGCCAAATGGTTCTTGGTGTTACACTGTTTAAGAGGGCAGTGCTTATCATATAGATCTGGGAATGTAAAACTTATTCTCTTATATTTAATTTCCTTTAATTCCCTCATTGTTATATCATTATATTCATGAATAAGAAAGACAGGCAGATGATCGCTGATGTCATTCAGACTCATACTATACATTATTTGGATGAACTCATCTGTTGATTTATGCTGATTTAGAATCAGCAAATCAATGTTGAAATCCCCACAAATGAGTTTTTTTTTTTTTTTGGTCTTAAATGGAGACCATGTGGATGAAGCTCTCCTCTCCACCTCCCAGTAACATGGTCCAGTCAGAGTCTGCTTCAATCTCTGGATCATCAGGACACAGCTCATCCTCTCACAACACACACCCTCCTGGTTAATACTTCCACCTGTAGAGAGGAGGAGAAAGAAGAGAGGAGGTTGAAGGAGTGTTTCCCTTCATCATCACATCCAGTAGAAAGAGCAGCAGGGACTTGAGTCCTGTTCAGAGCAGCAGTGGAGCAGCTGTGGAGCTCAGCCAGCTTCCTTTCAGCTTCATGTTAACGTGTTGGAGTGAACACACACAGACCTGCAGAGACTTTTAGCATCAAGTCTGTTTCCTCTGCAGATTTCACTAAGAAACTGCTGAGAGTCCTGAACGCTTCATTACTGCACCAACCCGTTAGTGATGGATTTACTGCTGCTCCATGGAAACAAAGATCAGCTGACTAAGAAACTCATGGTTACTAAATGTAATGCTGCTTCTGTGATGTGCAGGCTTCAGTCAGACTGATCTCAGAGCTGTGATCAGTTGTTGATCAGATGTGATGAATGACCACCACTGTCTCTATACATCTTGGAAGGCTGTCAGCTGGAATCCAGCTTTATTTCCTGGACACATCAACACAACAACAACAGTCGTCTTCACATCAACTCAAACACATGATCACAACAAGCTTCTGGCTCATCTGATTGGCTGACTGTTGTCTCTCTCTCTGTCTTTCTGTCCAATCCTGAAGCCTGTCTCCATTCTTCTCTCACAGCTTCACTGAGAAGCTGCAGGTTTACAGGAAACACTGGATCTTTGATACTAACTGTGTTTAGGACGATACTGATGAAAGCAGCATGGACTGACTGGAATCCTCTACTCTCCATAGAGTATCCAGTTTATATGCTGGACTCTCCACAAGATCAAGAAGCTGCTTCACATCTGAATCCTTCAGGTTGTTGTAACTCAGGTCCAGATGTTTCAGATGGGAGGGGTTGGACTTCAGAGCTGAGACCAGAGAATCACAGCTGATCTCTGACAAACTGCATTTAATCAACCTGAATAAAGAATAAAAGATGTAGATTAAATCCTGAATAATTCAATCAGATGTGTTCAGGTTTTAAATGTTCAGCTCAACATTACTGTGTCCTAACAGCCTTTAAGCTTCATGATGACATTTTCTACAGTTTCTCCGAGTCAAATACTTATGAACTTCTGTGAAACAAACTTACACAATGAAAATAAAGTTAATAAAAATGAACTGTTGAATTGTTAGTCATTTATTTTGGTGTGTCCAGCTCAAACATTCACTTAAGTTCCATTTAGAGATTTTATCAAGTTATTTGTTATTGTGATATTTACTAAGACATTGATTAATTACTTTCAGTGAACTCGTCTTGAACTAAAGGACATTTACAGATTCATGGAGGAAAGTTCTGGATGAACATGAATTAGATTCAGTTGGTGATTAAACATATCAGATCTACAACAGTAACAGACAGTGAACTGACCCCAGAAACTCCAGTCTACAGTCTGGACTCTCCAGAAAACCACACAGCTGCTTCACTCCTGAATCCTTCAGGTTGTTTTTACTCAGGTCCAGATGTTTCAGATGGGAGGAGTTGGACTTCAGAGCTGGTCCCAGGGAATCACAGCTGATCTCTGACAAACTGCAGCTCATCAACCTGAATAAAGAATAAAAGATGTAGATGAAATCCTGAATAATTAATTCAGATGTGTTCTGGTTTTAAATGTTCAGCTCAACATTACTGTGTCCTAACAGCCTGTAAGCTTGTTGGAATTATTGTACATAAGTTATCCCATATTTACTCTGAGTGTTTAGGTATCTATTAACCTCCTAGTATGCCAATGTGCAACAGTATATGTCTGTAGAGTTGCTTTGCAGGAAGGAGAAGTAGGGGGACGCGATTTCAGCTGAGTCATTCCAGAGCCATCAGTGACATGCAGGAAGTGCGTCTTCGCCGCAGAAATACGGCTGAAGATGGAGCATACCGTCCCGAGGACAAGGTCAAAGTGAGTATACATGTACCAAGAAGATAGCGCTTGTATCGTTTTAGAAGTTGCAGCTATGTGCTCCCCCTCCCCATTAGCGCTGCAACTTCTGTTGTAATCAGGAACCACCCTAAGGAAATAAAGAAAGTGGGTACGGCAAGGTACGCTTCAGAGCGGTAGGAGATTGTAACTGAAGGTATCTCTGTCTGTTCTCCTCGCGAGTAAAAAGTAACTCTTGTCTTTCTCTTCTTCGTGCAATGTTTATGAATGTTTTAGGTTGCTGAACCTCACATTTATTTGGTCCTTCGAGCCGGATGCCAACACGCCTGAAGATTCCAGCAGGTGCGGTGAAATCCAGAAAAGACCGTGGCCACGGTAGAACTCCGTTAGAGAGAGTTTCTCAGACCCTTTCCGGGACTGGAGAACAGCCTGCCTGCTGGGATCCGACGGCTGAGGGTAGTCCGTGAAGGGGAAAGACAACATTGGTGAGTGGAATTTCCCTGGAGAATCAGTGGCGAATGACTGAGGGTCATTGTGCGTAGAAAAATCCTGGAAATCCTAGGCACTAGCAGGTACTGAAGGATGGTGGAGTCCGAGAAATTCTGTGAAAAAGTAAAGGATGGCGGAGTCCTCTAGCCCAGTTAAATTCCGTAGTATGAGTGATAGGATGACGGAGTCCTGCAGTACGTACGCTTAAATTCCGTGTTGAAAAAGGTGAGCGATTGTGTGTGCGATTGGAGATTAAAATTCCACTAGGTATTTTATCTCATACCAACACAGTAGGATTGTGAGTAGCGAGCCTCTTGTGGATGCAAAGGCAAGAACTCTCTACTCGAAAGAGTTGAAGCGAGGGTTACCACAAAAGGCAGTTTGATCGCTGCCCTACTGAACACAACTCAGTTTTTTGAACACCCTAGGTGTTAATAAACTGGACCAAATTCTCAAAAATGGGAAAAGGGGGAAGCAAATTCGATCCTAAAGAACAACTGCAGTCTAAAGATTGGAAGTTTATAGAAAAACAGGGCCCTGATAAAATAAAACATCTAGATAAATGGATAAAAGTTTAGGGATTCGACGGCCGACTAAATACTCAAAGAATAATCGCATTACAAGATGCAATAAAAGAAAAAACTAAAATGAATTCTAAAAAAATGAAACAGGAAGGATATGAGGTAACAGAACACTAGATGAAGGTTGCCGCAAAAAGAAGAGGGAGATAGGAAAAAGAAAAAAGAAGAACTAAAATGCGCAAAGAAACAAAGAGCTGAAGAACTGTTGTTCCATAGAAAAGACGACGATGAGACAGGACCAGAAAATAGAAGGCAGGATAGACGGAGAGAGGAGGAAAGTGAAGATGAGAAAGGAGGAGCTGCTGCAGCGTCAGAGGTTGTAACACAGACGCTGTATCCAGAACTACCAACCTAGTCGCCACCTCAATATGAGGAAACACCACAAACGACTCATTCAAAAGGGAAAAATTATACATGGTCAAAAACGATGGGGAAGCTGCTTTCCTCAGGACCATCTGCACCACTAACAAACTCATCACTTACTGAAGCTGATGCATATCCAATGATTCAAGTAGCAAACCCAAACGTAGCTGATGATCAGCCACAAACCATCCTGGTCTCCAGAACATGGACCACAGATGACGTTAAAAAGGCTGTAGAAGGAGTGGCCTCCCATAAGGAGGACGTCACTCATGTTATGACTCTAGTCGTAGTTTGTTTCAGGTGTGTGCTGCACGGAGGAGATGATTGGCGTGGGAGGCTCTGGTCCTGGACTCTGATTGGCCGCGGCTGACAGAAGACGCCTATAAAACGATCCAAGATGGCGGCCGGGGCTGGCGGCAGGTTTTCTCTCATCTCCCTCTGCTCCCAACCAGCCACATTGTTTGATCCTTTTTTAAGCTGTAGGAGTGGACTGCCATTTTTGTTTGTCCAAGATATGGAAAACGTTAGACAATCGTACCACTTAAATGGACAGGAAGTGCAACAAGCTTGGATGGCTGCACTGGGATCAGATTGGCATTACCTCAGAGGAAACTGGGATCCTGCACGGGGAGGCCAACCTCTGCCTCACGATGATGGAGAATTAACCATCCGTGTACGAGGTCCAACTGACCGAACTACACAACGTTTTAGACGTAGAGCAAATTACACCGAAATAGGAAGAGTTAAACAAAAAGAAGACGAACCATTTGAAGAATATAGGATCAGAATGACCACAGTGTTTAAAGCTCACAGTGGTTCAGAAGAAACTCCTGATCAGAAATGGGGGTTTCCCGGGAAACCCTTTTAAAAAAATGCCCTAGAGGGGCAGGATCAAAAGAAACATTTACGTTTTTTGGGGTCAGAAAACATTAAAAAGGCCTTAGCAACGGGAAACCCTTGGGGGAAACTAGTTTAGTCACCCCCTTTCACGCCAAAAAAATTTGTAAAAAAAAAAAAAAACCGGGTAGGGGACTTTAAAAACCAAAAATAAAAAGAACCCCCCCAACATTATAAAGGGGGAAAGGGGGGTAAGGAAGATTTAGAATTTAGACAAACTTTTGGTCCGAACTGTAAGTGCAAAGGGGGAGGTTTTAGGAAGGGGAAACATTATAGGCCAGGTGCTTAGGCTGTTGGCCCTTTGGGGAAAGAGGGACACATAGCTGGGGACTGTAAAGAACGGAACTATTTTCCAGCATGACTGGCACGAACACCCAGCTGAACAGTTCCCTACGAACAGAAACAGAGACCAAATTTAAAATAAAGACCAACAAAGTCCTGTTAAATTCCAGGACTTGCTCCCCAAGGGGGACAGTACCAAACCAAAAGCCCCTTTCTGTATGGAACGGAAAACCTGTCCCCTTTTTTCTGTGTGCCCTTTGGGGAAAAAAAATTGAAAGGACTACCGCAGAAAAGTGAAAACCAGGTTTTAACCCCAGTCGAGAATTATACTGTAAGGTTGAAAAGTGGGAAACAAATCGGGTGGAAGAAACAGAACCATTTGGAAATTAGGGAACCCGGTCCAGGGGTCAATCGTCCCAATTGTCAATTTTTAATTTTTTTCCGGGATTGTCCCGTCAACCTCCTAGGCCAAGAGGGTTTTACTTTTTATTAGGCTTAGCACGGATATTCACTTGGGGACAAAATTGTGTAAAAAAAAAAAACTAAAATTAAAAAAGGGAGTTTTCCCTTTGTACCCCAAAGGGGACAGGACAGAAAACTTTTATATACCCCCTGGGAAGTCCCCAAACCCAAACCCCCCTATAAAAACAGCATCCCCCCTTAAGGGGTTAAGGGGAAATTCAACCCCAAAACCAAAAGGATCAGATGCGGAGAGCGACCTACAAAACTTTCTCTTGGTACAAATCAAACACCGGGGCCCGATGAAGATTAGGGGAAAAAAAGCAAAAAAAATTCCTCCTCCCAAGGTTACTAAAAATTATCTTTTGGGAGAAAAGGGAGTGCAGTAGTACCCTGGATGACATTCCCTTTTACAAAATTCCCCAAGCGTATGGGATGTGGCCCCCTCCCCACATATCTCTTTACAAAGAAAAAAACCAACGGGTGGAAGGATTTGGGCAAGATATCCCAGAGGGGAGAAAATGCGACTGTTTGGGGGAAGAGAAAATCAGTAAAAAACAGGGGTATCCCTTTTAACACGGGTCAAAACAAAAACCTTTTTTTGGGGCCCCAGTTTAAGTACTCGCGGGTTTACCCCTCGATCAAAAAAAAGAGCTCAATGATAGGTAAATTTTAACTGAGGTTTGAGGACCGTTTTTTTTAAAAAGATTTTCCCAGAAAAATTTATGGTCAAAAGGGGCCTACTGATGTGGGATTGGTGAAAGGTGACTGCCCGTAAAAATTTCAGCCCCCAAAAAACAAATAAAGGCCGGTTTTGTGACAAAAACCCCTTTAAGCAAGATGCCCAAGAAGGAAAAAAAACCCGGTAACTGAAGATTTTGATTGCAGAAGGAGTAATAACCAATTTTAAGGACCCCCCGTAACACCCCTATTTTTTTTTTAAAAAAGCAAGTTCCACCCCGTAGGTTGGCCCCAGGGCCCAAAGACCGAAAGTTTGTAAAATTTTGTGAAAACCAAAGACCCCCCAATGTGTCCCCTGCCCCTCACACACTAAAAATTTCCCCTTTGGGCCCAATGAAAAGGGGTTTTTGCAGAAGTAGACATCCGAAATGCTTTCTTCTCAGTCCCAGTGGACAAAAATGGGTCGGGTTCGGGGTTGCTTTTTCCCTTTGGGGGGGCCCAAAGTTACAAAAAACCCAGGCTCCCCCAAGGGTTTAAAGCAAGACCCAAAACTATTTACTCTCAAGAAAAGATCCCGAGTAGGGCCCCAATTAAAAACCTGGGAGGGACCCCAAGAAATGTTGCCCCGTAGCAAATCTTACTGGCCCCCCTGATATGGAAACATGTTAAAACGGGTACAATTGCATCCAAAGGGGTTTCTACCCGAGGAAGGTCACAAGGCAAGTAAAAATAGGGCAAAAAACCAGATAAAAATTTAAAGGGCATTTTTTGTGAGGGGGACGAAAAATATTGGGAAAAAGGGAAAAATTTGAAAATTCTCCAAGCCCCAAAAACCCAAGAAAAAAGAAACAAGGGATGTCCTTTCGGGGCCTGACAAAATTATTTGCAGAATTTTGGGTGCCAAATTTAAGGGCAAAAATTAACGGCACCACGGAGAAAAATTAAATTGTATAAAAAAAAACCCCTAAAATTTGAAATCCCCCCTGACGGGACCACAGAAGCTAAAAAAGGCATTTTTAAAACCCTTAAAACAAGTCTTATTGTCCAGCACTAGCATTAGCTTGAAAATTTTTGGGAAAAACCTTTTTTCAAAAGGGTAGACTGCAAAGGTCTTTTTGTGACCTAAAGTTTGGGGTCAACAGATGGAGCCCCAAAAATGAAACCTTTACCCGAAATTTCTCATCTAATTTAAAACAGTGGGGCTTTGTGCACTGCCTCACGGGTTTTAGGGCAGTGATGGAAAGCCTTTCTCCCGGTAGAAACGATTTTTGCCAATTTTAGTGTTGTTCCACCCTTTTATTCTGAAATTTACCACTTTTTGCTTTTTTTTCTTTTTTTTTTAACTACTCTTACAAACCCAATATGCCATTCTTGTCCCCACCAAGACATTTATCATGCATGTCTACCTACTATCACAACCCCTCACCTCACTAAAAGAAAGATGCCCCAAAATTAAAACCCCCCAAACTTTTGTTGCCTCTCCCAAGAAAAACGGAACCCCAACACAAATGTAAAGAGCAAGCGGAAAAAAGGGCCCCAAAAGCAGAACCGACCCTGAGAGACAGCATTAGAAAAAGGGGGGGTTGCTATTTGTAGAGGGGTTCTTCAAAAAAAATGAATTTGGGAAAAACCCTAACGGGAAAATGCATCGTGACCAAAAAAAAAGGGTTTTTTAAAAGCAAACACCCTGCCCTCACACTATCACCCGCAACCCAACGAGCTATTTAGCATTAACGGAAAAAATTTTAAAAAAATGAAAAACAAAAAAATAAAAATCTCCCCCCTGACAGCCAGCCCGCGTAAACAACAGTTCATCCTTTTGCCCAATTACGGGAAAAAAGAGGCATGATTCGTCAATGGGGAACCCAGTGCCCACAGCCAAACCTTTTAAACCCCAGTTTTACTGGTACGGGTAAAATTACCAAAACCATTAATATTTTTTAAAAGGCGGCCCCTCCCTTTGGCCCAGTTACCTTTTCCCAAGGAACGCCTTCGCAAGATGAAACCCCAAAGGGCAGCAGAAACACGGGCCAGATCAGCGGTTTTAAACCCGTAAAAAAAAAGTAAACCCGGGGGAAATCCACTATTTTTAAAAAAACAGGGTTTATAAAAAAGCCCGCATTCTAAAAAAGACCCTGGATAAAGAATGGGGCGAAATTAAAAACGGGTTTGCATAGGGTTAGCCCAAAACAAAAAACCCTACAGTGTAAAAACTTTTTTTTACTGTTTTTTTTTTAAACAATTTTTTTCGTATTTTTTAAAATACAGAAAAAAACGGAGATTTCAGACTGTGAGGTAAAAAGTATAAAAAACAAAAATTGTAAAAGAAATCATGAAACTAGAAAATGTTTTGAAAACATGATTTTTCGGGGCCCTTTAAAAAAAAAACTTTAAAAATTCCCGTTATTTATTGTTAAAAATTATTTTCACAAAGGGTTATCGAAAATTTTAAAAATTTTTGTCTGTTATTTAATGGAATAAACTGAATAATTCAAAAAACCTTAAAAAATTTTAAAAAAAAATAATTTAAAATTACTGAAAAAATTAAATTTGTAAAATAACTATTTAACACTGTGGGTATTGGTGGAATATTATATTAAAAACCAATGTAAATACAACGCTTGAATTTTTTTCCAGCTGCCTGAAAAAAAACCACGGTAATGGGGGAGACTTTTTACTGCTGCAACTCCCCCTTTGAAACAAACACAAAGACAAAAACGTAAAAGCAAACATGTATTGGAGTGGTCCTTTAAAAATGTGCGGGCCCCTTTTGGGTTTTGGTCGACAGAAAGGGTTTTGGAAAAGAAGAAGAAGAAGAAGAAGAAGAAACCATCCCTTTGGGCGTTGGGCCCTTTAACTTTCCGTCTTTGACGTTACGTTTAAAAAAGGTTCAAAAAACCCCCACGCGGTTTTCCCCGTTTGGTCACAGAAACTTGGGAAAAACATCAGCAATGTCGAGGTGGAGGAAAGGGAAGAAGGAAAGAACCCAAGTATCAAACTAAAAGCGGGAGTATTTTTAGCTTTATTTACACCTTTTGCCTCGACTTACTCATCGACAAAAGCAACCCGCTAGCTTTTCCCCTTCAACTAAAAATGTTGGGAAAATTACGATGAAAAAAGTTTTGGCGGCGGGGGGGTCGGGCCTTTTGTTAGTCATGAAATATATCTATGAGTTTTAGTAGTTGCCAGCCCCAACTATTTTTTTATTTTATTTACGTCCCCCTTTTAAAGCTTGGGCATTTTCCCGTGAGTCATTTCGTTTATTTTTGGGAACTAAATGACCCCGGCGGAGAAAAGAGGGCTGAAACAAGGGAACAATAACCCATTTTAACCCTCTTCTACTTTTCACCTATTTTTTTGGCCATAATCTTGACTGCGTGACTTGAAAGGGCCAAATTTTTTCGGGCCCTGGGAAATTGGGAAAAAGGCCGGATTTAATGTTAGGGTAAAAAATTTTCCAAAGTCTTTTTCCACCCGCAATTTGCCCCCTACTCCTCTATTTTGCAGGTGTCGTAGTGAGACTTTTTAAGTGGATTTTTTTCCCAAACAAAGAACAACAAATGTTTTTAAATGATGCGACTTTTGTAAGGGTTTTTATTTTCAAGGGGGAAACTTTTCTTAAAACTAATTTTTATTTTCCTCTTCCCTCTCAAAAAATATAGGGGGAAAGCGACCAAAAGACTTTTCCCTTTTTAAAAGGAAATTTTAAAATTTTAATTTGATGAAACACTTTCAGTTGGTCAACATAAAATTCAACCCCTTAGGGAAAAATATGAAAAGGGATAAGCTAACAATCATTTCTGGTTTATTGAGGGGAGATCTGCTACACTTTTAAGGTCGAACTTTTTCAAAAACCAATAGCATTTTTTTGGGTTTTTGGCAAAATTAAATTTTTTCATTTTTTTTTTCCCTTCTCTTTTGCAAAAATTTGTGGGGGGTTGTTTTCGGGCAAAAAATTTTTGGTTTAAAAAAAACCCCAATCCTTTCCAGGCTTGAACGGGTACAGGGGAAGCATTGCGCCCCCACGTGGGGGAAAAACCCCTCGGTCAAAGAACCCAATGCTGACAGTTTCCCGAATGCAGGGGAAAAAGGCACTCGTAAAAAAAGGGGTCATTTTGTTTTTAAAAAAAAGGGTGGGGGCATTAAATTTCCCAAAACGGATTCAGCTCATGCTTATGACGCGGGGCCCCGCAGGGTTACTTGGTTACACCTCTGATGTGTCCCTATGTCCCAAGCATTTGGCTTTGTATGAAGGGGAAAAAAAGCATAAAATGCTGGAAGCCTGAGCCGAAACTAGATTTTTAAACCCCTTTGCCGGTGTACAAGCTTTGGGGGCAAGAGTAATTTACTCAAGCATAGCATTGTTAAACTCAGGGGAATTTTCGATTTTGAGAGATTAAAAAATGCCCGGAAAAAACAGTATTTTTCATCCCTTCTAGTCCCTCCTAGTCATGAAATGCAGAGAGCCCCGCTTCTGTTTTTCATCAAATCAATGCCTAAACTGTGGACCCTGACCCTTTGCGGAGAAACTGCAATGTTTGGGAAATTTTAGGCCCGAGCTCCCTTTCAGGAGAGTGACCTCCTTTCTGCCCCTCAGACCAGTTAAAGCCGGGAAAACATCTGCCCACTCCCTCAAAACGACAAGTTGTGTTTTAAATTTTTGTACAGAATAAACTTTCCTTTAAAAAAAAATTTTATGCAATAGTAAAAATGAAATTTTAAAGGTTTCCTCCTGTTCAAATAATGCAGCCCAAATTTACGCAGTTTACTTTAAATTTTAATCCCTTAAAAGGAACCTTCTCTACTTTTTTGGTTGATGTTTTGAAAAAGGTAAATGACTAAACACCAAACCTTTTTTCTCTTGATTTCAAAAGTGGGCCCTTAGTGGTGGTGTCCCCTGCATTTTATTAAAAAAGAACTTTTTAAAAATATATCAATGGCTATTTGAGGATAAAATTTAAAATTTGTTAGGTAAAAATATCCCCAGATTGAGCTATGTGATGTCTGGGGTTTTAAATTTTAACTACAAATCTGCCCTTTTTAAAAAAAAGGCAACAAAAATGTTTTGGGATTTTCCCCCAAGCAGCCGGGGGAAACCCAACATTTGGGCCCCAAAACCAGTACCAATACAAGCCCAGTAACAAAAGTTTTACCAATCCCCCTTTCTCTGGTAAATTTTACTTTGCATCTGTTCACACAGTTACTTTTTTGGGGTTAGAGGGGCTGAAAAATAATAGAATCTATTTTGTAACTTAGTGTTAAATAGAAACAATCAGCAGCAGTAAATGACATTTGTGCTTAGAAATTCACATCATGGTTTGGGGCCCATCTTTTTTTTAGTTTCTGATTCGGTAGCAAATAAACCAAAAAACAAATGAGGAAAGGGGATTAGGGGATGAACCCAGGGGTTTCCTTTTATCCCCAATGTACAGAAAAAAATGACTTTTTATCCAGCAGTAGCAATAGCCCCCCAACAACAATATTTTGGGTTTTTATTTCCCATGTATAGTCAGCTGGTGTGAATTTTCTTTTTTAAAGTGTGTTATGTTGAATTTTGCAATTTTTGTCTGCCCCAAAAAAGAAAACCGGTGTTTATATTTGGTCTGGGGTGCTGTTTTTCGGTTTTGGGGAAAAAGGCTGGATTTTCCCTTGCCCCATTTTTCCCTTTAAAGCCTCTTAAACGGGTTATTAGGCTGTTGTTATTTAAAAACCCCGTAATGTTTTCTGTCTTTTTCGGGTTTTTACAGTTCAAAAACTGCAACTTCACTACGATAAACAATTATTTTCAATAAGGGACACCAAAACCTCGTAAACTGTATAGAGGGGGGTTTTTTCCCCCCGTAACCAACTTTTTTCAGGAATAGCGGAAACTAAAAAATTCTTTCAGTGAACGAGCGAGGAGTTAACAACAACTAAATTGACACGAATGCAACAACACTAAAGGGTTTTGTAAACCTAAACCAAAAAAACGGGAAACCCCCACGGATTCCCGCTTATTTAGTATTTTGCTGTCGAAAATTTAAATTCAAATGTAATTTTTTTTTTGAGGGGGGTGGTTTTTTAAATAAAATTCAAAATTTTAAAATAAAGGTGGATTTTTTAAAAAAAAAATTTAAAATGTTTTTAAATTTTTTGTTGCACAAAATATACCCCAACAACTCCCGGGTTTTTGCGACACCCCGCCCGGCAGGTCCAGCCCGTTTTTATTGGACTTTTTCGCCCCCAAGGTATGCATAAGCAATTTCTTTTTTTTTCTCTGTAGCAGTTATTTTCATTTCAAAAATTGCAAACACACTAATGGGCCTGATAGAGGTAAAAAACGTTTAAATGCCGTTTTTATCTTTTTTTTTAGATGCAAAGGGGTTTTGTAGCTCCAGTTTTTTTCTTTCCAAATGGCTCTTTGAGTGTTGGGGGTTTTCCCCGTTTCTTTTCCCGGGGGACGTTTCCCAATTTTTCAAAATCAGTGTTGGGGAAATTTTAGGGTTTACTTGAAATGTTTTTTGGGTTAACTAACTATTTTTTTTTTTTTTTTTTTTTTTTTTATTTTTTTTCTTTCATTCCCAGTTCGTTGAATTTTGTTTTTTTTTTTTTTTTTGTTAAAGAACAAGTCTTTTTTAAATTTTAAAATAGTTTTTTTGAAAAATTCGGAATTAATGGTTCCTGTTCAGTGAATAAAAATACGGAGAAAGGGAAAAATTTTGTAGCTGTTTTTTTGTTCACCCTTGGGGTCTCATTTTTTCTAATGTTCTCATTTTTTGAAAAGATAAAAATTAAATTGTTTTTATACTGTTATATTACATTAATTTAAATATAGCCTACGGGTTTTTTAAAATTAATAAAATTTGCCATTAAAAAAAACCCTAATAAAGGGAAAAATTTTCTGTAACTTTAAGCATTATTTTTCATTTTAAACAATGTTAATTTGCGTTTTTAAATGGGAAATTTTTCATTTTTTTTAAAAAATTTAAAAATTTTGAAATTTAAAAACAAAAAAGACAAACCGTAAAACAATGCAAAAACCTTTTGAGGGTTTTCCTAAAATTAACAGTAAATTCTTGAAACCTAACCAAATATCTAGTTTTACAACATTTTTTTTTGACGTTTTTGAAAGATTAATCCTTTTATTTTGGGGGTTTAATATATGTTGTATTACATCAAATATAAATTTTTAAAATCCCCTTCCCATAAAAAAATTGTAAAAAAACCCCGATTAATAACAGCACATTTTTTTAAAAATTTTAAGCATTGTTGTTCGAAAATTTAAAACATTTCCCCATTTTTTGGAAATTTAAAAATTTTTAAAAAAAACGTAAAAATTTTTTCAAAATTTTAAATGTTAAAACACCCTCAAAATACGGCAACTTTCTTTTTTAAAAAATTAAAAGTTACAAACGGTTTTTTTTTGGGGGAGAAATAAAATTTTAGTTTTTTTTGGGGAATTTTTGGGGCTTCCCCGTGCCAAAATTTTTAAACCTTTTTTTTTAATGATTTTTTTTTTTTTTTCTTTTTTTTTATTTACAGGGGAATCCTCCCAAAGGGAAACAGGGGTAATGAGGGCTATTTTGAGCCAGGGTTCTACGAATGTCTAAACGGGAGGGAGGGTTTAGGACAGGTACACCCAAATTTGATTAAAACTTAACTCTTTTTAAAAAAAATTTTTTTTGTAGAGCATGTTTAAAATGTTTGCTAGACACAACTCAAAAGGGAAACCTGAGACCCGTAAGGAAAATTTCCCCCTACACCTCAATATCCCCCCCAAAATCACCCATAGGGAAATTTTATAAAACCAAACCAATTCCAAGGAAAAGGGGCAAAGGGTAAAAAATTTTTACCAAGAAATAGTGCTTGTTTTTGTTTGAGAATTTGCAACTAGGGTGTTTCCCCCCTCCCGGGCCAAACTTCTGTTGAAACCAAAAAACCCCCTTAAGGAAAAAAAAAGGGGGTAGGGCAAGGAAACGCCCCAAAGCGGGGGGAGTTTGAAATAAAGGGTTTATCTCTGTCTGTTCTCCCGCGGGGTAAAAGAAACTCTGCCCTTTCTCTTCTTTTGTGCAATGTTTATGAATGTTTTAGGTTTTTTAAACCCCTACAAAGTTCATTGATTTTTAAAAACCCGAACAGAGGACTTTTTCTACGGGTTTCCCCCTGACCCAAATACTTATGAACTTCTGTGAAAAAAATTTCCCCCAAAAGGGAAATAAAAATAAAAATAAAACTGTTGAATTTTTTTGGGTCATTTATTTTGGAGTGCCCCAGCTCAAACATTAAATTTTAATTTCCATTTGGGAGTTTTTAACAAGTTTTTTGTTATTGGGGAATATTACTAAGACTTTGTTTAAAATTTTCCCCTTTTTGTTGGGGGCATGCAAAAGCCCCCAAGGGAAATAAGTGAACTAAGCGCCTGCTTAGGGCCCCACGGCCACTAGGGGCCCCCAAGAGCAAAACAATTTTATTTATGAATCAAATTAAAAAGGATTCATTTTTTTTTGCATGTATGAGTGATGATTTTCTAAATGATCACAAACTAAAATAAATTTCATTTTAGCAGAGTGTGTTGCTTTATTTTTGGCCTAAAACCCTTCTTTAAAAAGTCAACGCTCCGCTGCCCCCAAATAATTTTTGGTCCCTGCCCAAACAGTGCCCCCCTGCGCCCCTCCCGAAGCAGGTAGTTTTGGGGGCCCAAAAAAAGTGGGGAAAGAAAGGGCCCTAGGGGCAAAAAAAAATAAAGAGGGAAAGAAAGAGGAAAGGAGAAAAGGCCAAAATAAAAATCTGTTTGGGAGTTTGGTAAAAGGAATGTTTCTCAAAGATAATTTTTGAGGGCCGTTTTTACAGCAAATTAGGGTGACTAAAAGCAAGAGAAAGGAATTTTTCAATGGCGGGTTTAAAAAGGTTTTAAAATTCATGCTAATGTGTTTGGGATTGTGTGAAAATGAGATTTAAATTGAAATGAGTTGATTGTCGGGGTTTAGCCGTAAATTTTAAAAAAATTTTTTGGGTAAATTTTTTAAAAGCGAACATTAAAAGGACCGTGTAGCAAGCCCTGAAGACGTTTGAACCCAAAAATTTCCAAACTGGAACTTTTGTTTTTTTCCCTTTTCACCCTTAAGTTTGGGGTGTGTTTTTTGCACAAATTTTTTTTGCTGGGAGAGCATGGTCATTTTTCCTTTTAAAATAAATATGTACTTTCTACATTTAAAATCATGTGAAAAATTTCCCAGGACACTGTTAAAAATATTTTTGGGGGCTCAGAATCAAATCCAGTTTTTTCCCCGTCCCATCCTCAGGCTCAAATTTTTTTGTACGGGGTGGGACAGTCTTTTCCCTCACCCGAATGCATTACCCCCCCCAAAGGGTTTATTTGACCTAGAAAAAAGAATTCCCCCCCAAAGGGAAAGGATTCATTTAAAGACCCTCATTTTAAAATGGGGTTTATATGTTTTGTATGTTTTTCATTTAGGTCCATCTCCATCCTCTCAGAAAATTTTTCTCCTCCCCCCCTCCCCTGTGCCCACTTTTCCCTTGTACTGTTTAACTGATGGGTTTGCTTTTAAAGGATAGCCTGAACCCCTCCTGTGAAATGGGTTTAAAACTGCGAAATGGAAACTTTTCAAAAGCTCCCCAATTTAATGAAGAAAATACTTAGATCGTCAGGGGGCACAAGGGGAAAGGGGAGTGGGCTGGGCCCGTGATTAAATTTTAACAAAAAAAGTTTACCATCAGAGTTCTTACAGTACGTCATAAATGACGTTTCCCCCCCTTTTTATGAGTGGGGGAAATGTTTTAGGGAAGGGAAAAGAGTACATTAAAAAAAAGGGAAAAATGTGTGGAATTTAAGGGTAGTTCAAATTTGGGTTTTTTTTTTATAAAAACTTTTGCTCATAACACATACTTTGGGATTGTTTTAAAAACCTAATTTTTCTAACTTTTTGTTTTTTAAAACCCTTTTTTGTTTCCTTTCCCTTCAGAGAAATCAAGTTTATTATTTTTAAATGTTTGTTGATATTTTAATTTTTTTATTTTTTTGATTTTTTCTTGTTGCAAATATTTTTTTTGTGGAAAACCAAAAATAATGAATCAAAAAATTTTAAAAGTTTTTATAATTTTAAATGAGTCCAGAGTGTTTTGACTGGCTTGTTTTTCAAACCCCCAAAAAACCCTAGATGTGTAAAAACATGTAGGGCTGACCAAAAAGGAAAAAAGAGCTGCAATTTAGGGTTTATAGTAGGTGTGTGCAATCAACCATCAATTTTACTGGCAAAAAAACAGAGGGCCCCCAAAAACTTAAATTTTGCTGGGCCCCCTTGGGGCTTGGGCCCACTCTGGAGGCATGGGAAGTCTGATGAATTGTGAATCCCTTTTTTTTGTATTGGATGTATTTGGGTTATTTTTTTTTTTTCTGATATGTTTTTTTATCTTTAAATTATGGTGGTTAGGTCCCCATCAGTGTGGCAGGGATAATTAGTTAATTTTTTATCACCTGTTTTTTAAAATTACACAGCAGCTTTGGGGGTTTTAAAAAAAAAGGGAAATGGGCGAGGGCAAAGGGGACGCCGACTTTTTGTTTTACCATGTTTTGCTTCATTTTATCACTTTTTGTTTTTTTTTGTATGATTTTGTGCACATTTGTCTTCTGTTACCCTTTTAAAAAATGAATTCAAAAGTATTTGGGGGATTCTTGGCCCTATCTTTGAAAAGCGGGGGCCAACTAAAAACAGACACCTTTGTTTTTCTGCCACTTTTTTTTTTGGTTTGAGTCGTCACTACAAATTCATGAACCGTCTTGAACTTTAAAAGGGGCATTTAAAAGTTCATTTGGGGTGAAAAATTTTTGGAAAGAAAAATGAATTAAAAATTCAGTTGGGGATTAAAATATCAGATCTACAACAGTAACAGAAGTGAACTCACCCAAGAGTTCCCCCCAGTCTACATTTTGGACTTCCAGAAAACCCCACAGGTTGGGTTCACTCCCGAATCCCCAGGTTTTTTTCACTCAGGTCCGATGTTTCAGGGTGGGAAGGGGGGGACTCCAGAGGGTTTAGACCAGAGAATCACAGCTGATCTCTGACAAACTGGGAGCAAAACAAACCTGAATAAAGAAAAAAAATGTAGTTAAATCCCTCTCCCTTTTCTGAGTGAATTTGTCCCTTTTGTTTTTTGTGGATCCCAAAATTTTCTTTTTACCCGACAGTAATATGTGACAGTGTGAGGGGTGTTAGCCCCCACAGCAGCGGGGGTTTTGAGAGAAAAGGGGCTGTACATGGATCACAGCAGGTTTGGGCTCCAAAAAGAAAAAGTGACCCGAATGATTTATGGGGAAAAGCAGGAAAATTCAGAAAAACTAAAACATACCCAAACACCCGCATCTGAACACATGATCTCATCTGTGTGTGTTGACCAGGGTGAAGCACAACGTTTTTGAAATGGGTTTCTTTGATTTAGTTCTTTGGGTTTTTCTTCATTTTTTTTTTTCTTTAATCACATTTCCCCCAAACTAAAAAAACTCTGAAAAACTGACAGGGACCTTTAACAACTAGTTTATTTTTTTCCCGTTTTTTCCCCGACCAAAATTTAAAATTTTTGGGGTTAAATTTCAAGGGTTGGGTAGCAAAAGCAAAAAACATGTGGGGATGGCAGATAAAACTGGATCTGAAACACACAAATTTTTTCAAACTGTCATTTAAAAAAGCAAAACTCCCAAAAAATTTTTAAAAAAATATGGGGATATGTTTTCAGACTGCCCCATCCTGTTCAAAGCAAAAAAAACCAAACCCCTACCACCCAAAAAATTCAACAATTATGGAAGGGGAAAGGGGGGCTTTTTTTAATTTTTCATTTGAAATGAAACTTTCAGAACAAATTAGGGTAAAGCACAACAAGGAGGATGTTTTTTGTTTTTACTTGTGTTGTTAAACCCTGGGAAAAGTTTTTGGGGGGGAAAGTTCAAAAATTTTCAAACATAAAAAAAGTTAAAAAAAAAATAAAAAGAAGGGTTCTTACCAAAGGGGCAAGGGAAAAGAAGGGGAGTTGAATCATAAAGGGGTGATGGGGTTTATTGCATTTAAAATTTTTTATTTTTCTTATTTTTTTTCTTTTATTTTTATTTTGGGGTTTTTTTCTTTGGAAAAGTGTGCATGGTTATATCTCTGTGGTGTATTAGTACATAAAATTTAAAAAAACTAGGGTTTATTATCATACTGAAGGAAGTGAATAATTTTTAAATCAATTTTGGGTATTGAAAGGGGGGGGTTTTAAAAAAAGTTTTTTTTTTTTTAATTTTGTACTTTAAAAGTTTTAGTTTTGATTTTTTCATTTACTGGGTTTTTTATGAAATTTTTATATGATTATTTTTTATTCTGTTTGTTTTTTTTGTTGGGAAAAAAAGGGAAAATAAACTAAGATTTCATAAACCCGAAACCCGACAAAAAAAGATGAAATCTATTAAAATTTGACCTGCTTCAGGGTTTAATCAGAGGGAAAAAAACATCAAACCAAAAAAACCTTCCCAAAATTTTAACCCCTTTTTATCAAAATTTAATGAACTCAAAAAATGCAAAATAAACAAAAACAAAAATAAATTCAAAAACTGACAATTGTTGTCTTGACTTAGAAATTTTTTTGGCGATTAAAATATAATCTCCCAAAATTTAAAAGGGGCCCGGAACTGACCTAGAGTCCCCCAGACTACGTCCCGGAATCTCCAGAAAACCCCAAAAGCGCTTTATCCTGAATCCTTCAGGTTTTTTTTCATTCAGGTTCAGATCTTTCAGATGGGAGGGGTTTGGGCCCTTTAGAAACTGAGACCCGAGAATCACAGCCGATCCCCTGACAAACTGCAGCTCAAAACCCCGAATAAAAAATAAAAAAATGAAATGAATTTATGAAACAGTCCGAATTTTGTTGAGGGGGTGAAATGTGTCCTGATCAAGTGTTTCTCTAAATTGGGAAGTGGACTTTGGGGTTTTTTTTATTGTGGATCTTTTTAAATGTAAACCTTCAAAAGACCTCATCCAAAAGTAGCCCCAACATTTTAACAAATACTTTATGAAAAAACAGAAACAATAAGATGCTGGTGACCTCATTAACCCCCGGGGCAATATCTCCTCAACATGTTGGGCTACAAACTGTTAATTTGTTTCTTTGAAATTCCCAGGCCTTCTTCTTCCTGGTTTTGGGGGGCCCCAGGGGGTTTGTGTCATTCAAATGTTTAAAAGGGGGAAATTGGCATGTTCAAGTGTGTCTTCCCCAAAAACAGTCACATGTCCCTATTTGGGTGATTTCCCGAGTTGTTGAGATTCCTGCTGTCCACACTGACGTGAAATGGTCTCTTCCCCCAACACAACTCCACTGTTGAGCTGAAATAATATGAAGCTTCAGCAGTCTGGGCTGACACAAACAAAGTTCCTCTTTGAGTTCCGTCCCTCCACTTCAGCTCAGCAGGAAACACTGTGGAAACCAAACTTTTTGACGGAAATTTTCTGAAAAAACAAGATGAGTTTTAAGATTTAAAACAACAAAACAACACTGTGGATGTTGTCCCCCCATGGTCTGATTGGAGTTCCAAAAATTTTAAGGGGGTTTGGGCCCCAGAAGTATGGAAAAAAAAAGGGAAAGATTAGTGACCCCAAGAACTCTTGTTAATGTCAACCCCATGTGGGGACTGGATTTATGTGGTTTGTGATCAGACCCCCCACCGATAACTGAGGAGATAACCCGGTTTATGTTTGGAAAAAAGATCCCCCTTCATTTCAACTTTTTTCAGCTTTCCTTTTTTATCTGACAGTCCTGAAACAAAAGAACTCATCTAAAATGGGTCTCCATTCTTCAGAAACCTGAAAAAGGGAAAAAAAAATGAAAACTGACCTCAGGTCTCCGTTTACAGTTTGGAACCCCTCCTCCCGCAAACAAGGGTTCCAAATCCCGAACCCCCCCAGGTTGTTTCTACTAAATTTTAGTGTGGTTTTTAGATGGGGGGGGGTTTTGGGCTTCAGAGCTGAGGCCACGACTTCACAGTGTCTCCCCTGAGAGTTCACAGTCAGCAAGTCTGTCATGAACAAAAAAATAAAAATGTGTTATAATGGAAGAAAAATTTCTATGAAGGGATGTGTTTTATGGTGGACAGTTGGGGCACATTCTGTTTTGGGCATTTTGTGTCCACATCAGTGGTTGAGCTCATCTTTTTGACTGTGTTTGACAGGAAAAAATCATTGTCAACATCTCTCTCAGACCTTTTTTTTTTAGATGAAAAGGGGACAAGAAAAAAGTTACATTAGGCTTTTCCCGGCCCGTCCACCCGTCGCCCGTGGGTTGATCCCTCTGAAAGGGAAAATTTGGAGGAGGGCAAACTTTTGGGCTGTCTTTTAATGGTTAATGGGGCTCTGGATCTTTTTTTGTTGACTAAATTAAAATTTTGAATTTTTTCCAGTGAAAAATAAGAAATAGAAATAAAAAAAGTCAAATTTTAATAAAGGGTTAGAATTTAAAGAAGAACAGTTTAAAAAGTGGAGAAAATCTGGGACTAAAAACAAACTTACTGGGAAAGTTTGCAGTGAAACAGTGGGCCACTGAAGAAAGAATGAAAGATTAAACCCCAAAGCCCTTAAAAAGAAAGCACAACAAGTAAAACCGAAATAAAAAAGAAATGTTTTGTAATTTTTTGAAACCCACTGCCAAATTGGCCCTGAAAAGAGACAGGGGGATTTTTTCATGTCTTGGGAGGCGCCATTTGGGGACCCCGCGGGAGAGTGCGCAGCAATTGGGGAAACCAAAGTTCCCCCTTTGGCCCCGAAGGGGGCAAAACCCCAAAAGGGATTTTGTGACCCTGCTGGAGGGTCCCCCTGTACATCGGAAAAAACAAGGGATTGGCGGGAAAAACATAGGGGGGAAGGGCTTTGGGTTTTTTGACAGAAGGAAAAGCAGCCCTCTGGGTCAGGATTTCTCTTTCCCACGTTGGCCAGAGGGGGGCAATGGGTCGATCCTCCCCCGGGGAAAAAAGATCCACCCCTTCCTTTCCGAAGCCTCCCCCGAGGTTTAAAAAAACCTTTCCCGGGTGAAATGGGCCCCTGCCCCCGGCGGCGGTTTTTTTAACGAGGGGGAGGGGTTCGGCAGCCCCGGTTTTTTTTCCCCCCGGGAAATAATTGCTCTCAAAGGGGGCCGACGTGGGGGTGGGCCCACAACAGCAGGGCCCCGGGATGCCCACAAAAGGGTTTGGGGAGACCTGGTGCCCCCCGGTGGTTTTTGTGGGGACGGTTTTAGCCTTGTTTGACCGTATCAGCACATGTCGGGGCCCCTTTAGGAAGGGAAGGAAAAAAAAACAGTGCCCTGCGCAAACCCACAGCCTAGAAAATTGATATGCACCGAGCGGGTCTGAGCAGACCAAGCCCCCGACGTCCCGGGTTTTTGACCAGCCCCCCCAACCCCCTGGGGGGAGGGAAAATGTTGTGTGGTTTCTCGACAGGACGCAATGGAACACAAAACCCTTGCCCTGAAGGAGAAAAATTTTAATCTCTTCTCCATGGGGGCCCGAGCAAGAAAGGGAACCCGCATGACACTGAGTCTCCTGTGGGCCCGAGCCACCCGAACATCAAAATGAAAAAAATGTGCAGCCCCCCTGAAGAGGACGTTTTCGGGCAGCAAGTCCCAGAGGAACCAAAATTGGCAGCAGCCGTCAGTTTTTTCCCCAGGGGGGGCCCAAAAAAAACCCCATAGCGCAACCCCCTGCCCTTTCCTGGGAAACCCAAAAGAAGGAGGCGGGGGGAGTCGGGCCCCCCGTTTTGGGGGGACGGACAGGCCTTCATGGCAACTGAATTGAGGGGTCATCCCGAGAAAAGGGGTGTGCTTCCCGCGAAAGGGGAAACCGGGAAATCTTTGGGAAAATTTACCTTCAGGCCCCGTCGGGCCGACCCTGGGCCCGAAGATGTGTCGTGTCCAGGGCCACCTGAGATTGGGATGGTGCCAAAAGTTGGGGCCAGTTTGTCCCCGATATGGAGGAACCCTTTAAAGCCCCCCCGAACCCGCATGGCAAGAAAGGGTGCCCTCTGCACCTTTTGAACCCCAGTGGGGAAAAGGGAAAAGGCCCAAAAAGGGGGCACCCCGAACTGGAAATGACGCCGTGGAAAGCGAACCGCAGAAATGTTTTGGGTTTTGGGGCAAAGGGGGGCATGAAAATGGGCATCCTTCCCTGGCTATTGATGTAAACCCCTTCCCCCCTTGGCCCCAGTGCGCAAACCTCTGGGAGTGCTGAGCTGTGGAACCTCAAAACCTTCAGGGAATCTGTTTTAACCCCTTCCCGGTCGAGTTTTGGGGCGGGTCCGCCGTCTTTTTTTGTTTCTTTGAGAGAAAAAGAAGTAGAATTCCCCGGGGGCAACAGGGGACTACTGGTCGATGGCAACCCCTTTTCCAGGGAAAGGAAAGGACAACTCCTGGGAGGGCTTGGGCTTTTGCCGGGGGGCGCGTATGATGGGCAAACTTGACCCACCACAGGTGGGGCCGGCGTCTAAAATGAAGTTTTTACCCTTGGGGCAAGGGGGAAAAAAACCCAGGGGGTTTCCCTGGTGGGAGCGGCCCAGTAACTGATTTCTGCTGGGGAAAACAGCCGACGAACCCGGCCCCTAAAGCCGTGGATGTGGCCGGGGCTGGGGGGGAACTGAAGAGGCCCCCAGGGCTGCTAGGGGGGGGCATAAATTTCCCTTTTAAGCCAACAGCTTTAGTCGAGTCTGTCTGGCTTTTAACTGTTTCGGTTTTAAACCCTCTGGAGCCGCAGACCCCCACAGCTCCCCAGGTTCCACCCCGGGAAAACCCGCGGGGGTTCTCCCCACATGCCTTTAGTCAGAGGGGGGGTTTTTGCCAGCCAAAACCCGACGGGGAGCCCGGACAAGGGTGGACATCCAAATGCCCCCCTCTCTGAAATCACCCCGAATGCCTGCAGGGAAGGCGTTCCCCAAATTGTGGACGGGAGCACCCCCTTGTCCCCCTGCAGGGATGCTGATTTGGTGGGGCAGCAGATGGGACATAGAATTACCTATGGGGTTTCCCCTTCGTCAAAAGGCTTTTGAGAGTTGGGCATCCCCTAACCCACAAAGGGGACGAGGGGCACCCCCGCATCTGGCCCCAGAGCCTTTATCAGGGGAAACAATCAGAGCAGCTTTTAGGGGGGCCCCAATTGCTTTGGGATGCGGCCCAAACCAAATTTGGGGGCCCTCCTGCATGGGTGCCGTGTTGGGATCAGATGTTTCATGAGAGGTTTGTTTTGGGAAACCCCCCCAACATGCATGCAAAACCCTCAGATACTCCCCGATGGAAAACAGTAAAAGTTTGGTGGGGTGGGCCACCGCCGAAAAAAGGGGACTGGCCGGGGGCCGACTGAAACTTGTGGTAGGTCTAACTGCAGAAGGGCCAGGGGCCCTACGAATGATGGCCCGATTGAGCCATCATCAAACCCCCAGCGGAGCTGTTTGGGCGGGTTTAGCGGCGCCTGCCGTGGAAGCAGGGGGAAATTTCATCCCTGTGCAACCCCTTCCAGCTCAGAATTTTTAAAATTTTTAAGTTTAAATTTAAATAGCTGACGCCGCCATGAAACAATCTTCTCCGGTCCAAAATGGCCGTGGAGCCCCTGGGGCAGCTGGCTCCCCTGACCAGTCCCCCGACGGGGAAACTTAGGAAGAGGGATTTCATGTTATTAATTTCTGTTTTTATGGTCCACCTTGGAAGAAAGGCTGGACTCCTTAACCCTCTTCCTGGAAGTGGGGACTGCTGTCCTGGCAGCACGACATTAGGCCTGCCAAACTGATTGGAATCACTCCCTGTGCTGGAGTCAGCTGTTCAGTGATGGGCTGAGGGCCAACAGTTGTTCTACCTCAGCTTGTCGGCAGCCCTAAATCCCGGGCATGAAGTTGCAGTTCAATGCAGGCTCATCTGAAAGAGCCTCCTTCAGATGCTCAAGGCTGAGGCATGAGGGAACACAAATCATGGCATCTTCAGGCTGCAGAGAAGCCAACAGGCCGAACAAGAATGGTTGCCAAAAAAGGTGACAACCAGGAAAACAAACAAAAAAGCAACAGACAGTGAGAGAGGGAGCGAAAGCGCAGGCGTCACCAGATAAATGTTGCAGGAGATGAGTTAGCCTCAGCGGGAACACTGCTACAACTACAAAATCACACTAGCTGGGAGCGGGAGCGTAAGACTTCCTTCACCAGTTAGGGTATTTTCTAGTGACGCAAAAACGGGCACAACCAAATTGCCACCACAATACCCAAACTAAGCAAGGCCAAGCGAAAAACGCAGTAATAATTAATAGGGAAAAGAAAGTAGAGCAAACGGTCAAGAAAATAACCGCTGATTCACATCAATCAACTGAAATACCAAGTGCAATGCAAATGCCGGGAGAGAGAGCGAAATCACTACCGTCACCAACAAATGAAAAATGCAACACAAAACGCTTACAATCGGTTGCACCGATAGTCAACGGCAAGCACACGCAATGCCAACAGCTAATTCGCAAACATTAGCGGTACAGATGTTGGGAGAGGGAGCGAGGCCACTGCCTTCACCAGCAACTGAAAACATAATACAAATATATAATACCAACATATACCGGTACGGATGCCGGGAGAGTGAGCGAGGCCACTGCCTTCACCAGCAAATGAAACAACAAAACAAAGCGAGTGCAAAAAGGTTGCAGCGATAGTCAGCACTAATGGCAAGCACGCGCAATGCCAACAGCTGATTCACATAATATTATGCCGGGAGAAGGAGCGAGGACACTACCTCCACCAACAAACAAACAAATACAACCAACGAGTAACCGGTTGCACCTAAGGATGTATATAATAAAACAAAATAAACTTATCCAACCGAGGATGATGGCCCGATGCAGATGTGTCCACGGCGAACCACAAACTTCTCGGCGGAATCTGTTGCAGCCTTTGGAGGGCGAGCAGCTCGCAGCTCCGACGAAACGTCGCAAGGCTACCGGCAACGAAGCAATAGCCACGTAGCTTTAGCTGGCGCAGTGGCGTGCAATTTACCTGCAAGCGAAAAGATGAAAAGGAACCGATCCTCTGATGTCACCGGAAGATATAGGTGACCGGGGTCATCAGGGGTCACAGGTGACTTTGTTGGTATAAACACTCAAACTGCGCGTGCGCGAGATGGATACATTCAGTGCTTCAAGCACCGCCTCTGGCGGTCAGAAAGGATGAAATAGAACATCTTCTACACTATTATGTCTGAAGATAAGAAAATATTGAACGACACCATTACAGCTAAACACCAGTCGGTTAACACATAATATACAGACACACTGAAAGAGTCAATCAGCCAAATAATAGCAGCATGTTTAACATGGCCTCAGCATGCTAACTTAGCCCGTGATTAGCTCCTCTCTCCACTCTCCACCGTACAGTCACCACCACGGCAAGTTAGCCGCGATAGTCTCCCTTTATTCTGCCAGACAATGTCATTAAATGTACACTTTCCCATGCTTGCATGAGGTCCAACTGCTTCATGAACGACGTGCATCTGCGGAGTCACAGCCGCAAACACATCACTGTGTTGTTGGTTCCGCTCCAATGAGCGCGTGGCGTCACTGCTATTCACAAATTAGTTTGAAGAAATAAATGTTGCCTATTATTTTTAGATTTGAGACTAATTACAATCATAACATCCTACTTAGCATTTGTTGAAACATTCAAGACATTTTAATGCCAATTAAGGCCTTATTTTTCCATGAATGAATTCACTGCCTTTTAAGACTTTTCAAGGATCCGTGGGGAACCCTGTTAAAGCTCGACAAAGGAAAAACTTGACAGCAAGCTAATTAGCGTTTGTTCCAGGCTACAGTCGGTACTCGGCACGTTAAAAGTGGGTCAACGTTGAAACGACATAACGTTACGGTACAAGCAATGCTTATCTAACGGTAACAAGCTCAGGCTTATTGGTCCGTTAATTCATCACACACTCTGACCTCAGTCAACTTTTTCTCTCTCTTCAGTGAAAATTCAACATCACAGTGCGTTTGATTAAGTCTCCTGGTTGGCTGCTGATAGATTGGTGTCAAACTGTTATTATAGCCCTTACAGCGGTTCATGCCAGGCTCCAATCAGATCCACCACTGATGAGTTGACCAATAAGAATCCAGAACGTCATCAAAAGACGGAGTTTATTCTCAATAGATGCCGGTGGTGATAAAGCCTGTTGACAGTCAAGTGTGAGTGAGTGTGTGTGTGTGTGTGTGTGAGTGTGTGTGTGTGTGTGTGTGTGTGTGTGTGTGTGTATTTGTACATATGTGGTTGCGGTTTCTTGATTCTGTTTCATGTTGTAATGTTTTAATTTTTTTATTTGTGTGAAGCACTTTGGCTTGTTTTTATGTAAGGAAAAGTGCTGTATAAATAAAGTTGGAAGTTTTACACTGAAATTATTTTGATTATGTTTCATTTTTAGAATGTTCACAATAAAGAAAAGTTTTTGTCTTGTTTTTGTGTTTAATGAGCTGATATAGAAGGAGGAGAACAAGAAAAGCTTCATCCTGTCTCTTCTCAAACTAGATTATTAGTTTTTGTTCTGACTTTTTTGTCTTTATGGAATTGTTTGATATTGCTGCTGAAAAATGATGCAACTTGTACATGCTTTTATGTGTTGATGGATAAAGAAAAATCAAACTGATTCTGTTCATGATCACATCAGGACTCACTGAGCCTTTCTGCAGTTCCTCACAGCTGGGATCAGTCTCCGTCGTCCCTCCATTGAAGTTTTGTACTGATACAGGTTCAACTCATCAAGAACCTCCTCTGACATCTGCAGCATGTAGGCCAGAGCTGAGCAGTGGATCACAGAGAGTTCCTTCTTTGATCTGTTCTCTGACTTCAGGAACTCTTGGATCTCCTGATGAACTGAGAGGTCGTTCATCTCCATCAGACAGTGGAAGATGTTGATGCTTCTGTCAGGAGACATTTTATCAGTGTTCATCTTCTTCAGGTTGTTGATGGTTCTCTGGGTGATCCTTGGACTGTTCTCTGTCTGACCCAGCAGACCTCCTAAGAGTCTCTGGTTGGACTCCAGAGAGAGGCCATGAAGGAAGCGAACTAACAGGTCCAGGTGACCATTTTTTACTCTCCAGGGAAATTTAAATCATAAAATCTGTTTAGAAACTCATCCAAGGTGAGTTATTGTAGTTTTTTTCCCGGGAAGTCCTGCAGTTTCCTCTTTTTCTTCCGGTTGGGTGTAACAGTGGATCATGAAAACTGCAGCCAAAACCCCTTTGAACCTCAATGGACGAAGCAGAACACCTTTTCCTGGTAAGCCTCTCTCCCCCTTTAAAGATCTGGGAACAGGGTCCCTGGAGTACACTGAGGCGTCTGTGATATCGTTCCCACACTTTTCGGGGTCGATTCATAAAAGATCGGGTTTTCCTTTCAGCAGCTGAACAAAAGCCATTTTCCCAGAGACTCAATCATTTTCCGGGCCTTTGGGACTCCAGTGTGGTTTTTGTCCAGTTTCCTCCATCATATTTAACCTTCTTAATTTTGGTTTAACCACCGGGAAAGGATTTAACATCTCAGTCAGGGTTTTGGGCACTCTCCCCCCTCTCTGGTTTCCAACCCATCCCCAGAACTGTAGCAGTGATCCAGCAGAAGACGGGATGTGACACAGTTTGGGGAAAAGGCTTCGTGATGCCCTTGATGTGGGAGATGATCCTGCTGGCCGGGTCCTCATCTCTGAAAACCCCCTTTCCCGAAGTACTCCCCCTTTTGGGGGTCAGTGAAACCCCCTGACCTCTGCACCATGTCAAAACAAATCAGGAGGGATCTGAAATTTCTGCTGCAGGGGCCCTGTGGGTTTTCCCCGAGGCGGGCAGAGGGGAACATTTTTTCCCCCCGATGAGGTTTGTCAGCAGCACATCCACTGAGGTGGACTCTGTAACATCAGTCAGGATCTCAGTCTTGTGGAAGTCCAGAGGAAGTCGACACTCATCCAGACCGTCAAAGATGAACACAACCTGGAAGTCTTCAAAGCTGCAGATTCCTGCTTCTTTGGTTTCAGTGAAGAAGTGATGAACAAGTTCCACCAAGCTGAACTTTCTCTCTTTCACCACATTCAGCTCTCTGAAAGTCAATGGAAATATGAAGAGGATGTCCTGGTTGGCTTTGTCTTCAGCCCAGTCCAGAGTGAACTTCTGTGTTAAGACTGTTTTCCCAATGCCAGCCACTCCCTTTGTCATCACTCTTCTGATAGGTTCATGTCTTCCAGGTGAGGCTTTAAAGAGGTCTTCTTGTCTGATGCTTGTTTCTGCTCTGTGTGGTTTCCTGGATGCTGTTTCAATCTGTCTGACCTCATGTTCATCATTGACCTCTGCAGTCCCTCCCTCTGTGATGTAGAGCTCTGTGTAGATCTCATTCAGAAGGGTTGAGTTTCCAGCTTTAGCAATCCCCTCAAACACACACTGGAACTTCTCCTTCAGACGAGATTTAACTTTACGTCCACAAACTGCAGCTTTAAGTCCTGAATGAATAAACAACAAATAAGACAAATGAATAAACTCTCCAGTAAATATCCCAACATGTCATTGCTCTAAAGAATGAGTGTGTGAATATATCTTGGTTCATCTCTTGAGACATTAGTAAATGTCTCATTTCTTCAGCAGCTTCAATGTTTAGAGAAATCCTCTTACTGCTCTGCAGACAGTCAGCCAGCTCCTCCTGCTTCATTCTCCTCAGGAAGTTCACTGTCATCTTCAGGAATAAATCTCTGCTGCTCCTCCTCTGCTCTTCATCCTCACCCTCCAACACCTCCTCATCCTCCCTCTGACTCTCTGAGCATTCTGAGTAATCTGGAGTTACAGACTTCTGGATCTTCTTCAGCTCCTTCTTCACAAAAGTCATGATGTTGTCCTCCAGCAGCTGGAACAGAAGATGATATGAATGACACAAGCAGACTGAAATCATGGAGACAAACATCAGATCCATGTTGGACACAGTGACAATCCACTGGTCTACAAAGAGCAGCATGGACATGATGGAAAGTAGTTGTTGTACATATACAGACCAGAAAGATGGAGTCCAGCTGTGTCTGATGCTGCTGGGTAGACTGACCACTGAGAACCTCTGAGCTCTGCTGGTGGACTCTGTGGACCAATCATCAACAATTAGCTCTCATCCATTACAAGATTGAAGACACTACTCTGCTTCAAATATCCACTTATTGATCACCTCTTCTAAGGCTGTGTTTTCCCAACTACTGCTATGAACACAAGAAAGAAATATTCATGTTTTTCTAAGGTTCAACAGCTTCCAGAGACACAATGCTGATTACTCTTCAACAGACAAGTTCATTTAGTTTATAGCTTCAAAACATTCAAACAACGTCCTCTTCCTCTGCATCTCTGTTTGCTCCCGCCCTGTTTTAAGTGTTTTAAGAAGTGTAAACCGAGGAAAAGCCCTGGAGCTGATCATATTAGTGGTTGTGATGAGCAGCTTGGTCCTATTTTTAACTTTATTTTTAACATGTCTCTTGTGTAGAAGGTGCCATCTTTATGGAAGCAGTCTGTCCTGGTGCCCATTACCAAAACAAATAATCTCACCAAACTCAATGATTTCCAGCCAGTGTCATTAACCTCCATGGCTACGAAACAATTTGAAAACTGGTTAAAGCTGAAATAGTCATGAAAATTGAGCATCTACTGGACACCCTCCAATTCACATATAGAGTTACCAGAGGGGTACAGACGCCACAGCTACCTTTATCTTCTATATAAGAACCATGCTAGACTGCTTTTTGTGGACTTTTCGTCAGCTTTCAAAATGATCCAGCCTCATGTTTTAGCCGATAAACTTGTCAGTTCCTTGGGTCTGGATGTGTGTCTTGTGCGCTGGATGTTTGATTCCTCACAAATGGATCACAACAAGTACGAGTGAAGGGAACATTATCCAGCCTACTAACATCCTCCACCAGCTCATCTCCAGCCTCTTATATATTTTACATACAGATGACTGTCGTAGCCACCACACAGACAGATTCAAGTATGTGGATGATCCCGTCATCGTCAGCCTGCTTGGTGATGATGAAGTCGGTCATGGTCAGGTTCTGGATGATTTTATGTCTTGGTGCACAGAAGCCTTCCAAATCAACTCATTTCCAAATCATCTCCTCTCATCTTCTACTACCTCTTATCCTCACTAGGGTCGTGGGGGTTGCTGGAGTCTATCCCAGCTGTCTTTGGACGAGAGGCGGGGTCCACCCTGGACAGGTCTCCAGTCTATCTCAGGGCTAACACAGAGACAAACAACCATTCACACTCACACCTAGGGTCAATTTAGAGTCACCAATCAGCCTAACGAGC
>NC_061782.1:2513796-2572436 GCF_022458985.1 Mugil cephalus
TCTAAGTGAATTGGAGGGTGTCCAGTAGATGCTCAGTTTTCATGACTATTTCAGCTTTAACCAGTTTTCAAATTGTTTCATAGCCATGGAGGTTAATGCCACTGGCTGGAAATCATTGAGTTTGGTGAGATTATTTGTTTTGGTAATGGGCACCAGGACAGACTGCTTCCATAAAGATGGCACCTTCTACACAAGAGACATGTTAAAAATAAAGTTAAAAGTAGGACCAGGCTGCTCATCACAACCACTAACATGATCAGCTTCAGGGCTTTTCCTCGGTTTACTCTTCTTAAAACACTTAAAATAGGGCGGGAGCAAACAGAGATGCAGAGGAAGAGGACATTGTTTGAATGTTTTGAAGTTATAAACTAAATGAACTTGTCTGTTGAAGAGTAATCAGCGTTGTGTCTCTGGAAGCTGTTGAACCTTAGAAAAACATGAATATTTCCTTCTTGTGTTCGTAGCAGTAGTTGGGAAAACACAGCCTTAGAAGCTGTGATCAATAAGTGGATATTTGAAGCAGAGTAGTGTCTTCAATCTTGTAATGGATGAGAGCTAATTGTTGATGATTGGTCCACAGAGTCCACCAGCAGAGCTCAGAGGTTCTCAGTGGTCAGTCTACCCAGCAGCATCAGACACAGCTGGACTCCATCTTTCTGGTCTGTACATGTACAACAATTACTTTCCATCATGTCCATGCTGCTCTTTGTAGACCAGTGGATTGTCAGTGTGTCCAACATGGATCTGATGTTTGTCTCCATGGTTTCAGTCTGCTTGTGTCATTCATATGGTCTTCTGTTCCAGCTGCTGGAGGACAACATCATGACTTTTGTGAAGAAGGAGTTGAAGAAGATCCAGAAGGTTGTGAGTCCAGATTACCCAGAATGCTCAGAGAGTCAGAGGGAGGATGAGGAGGTGTTGGAGGGTGAGGATGAAGAGCAGAGGAGGAGCAGCAGAGATTTATTCCTGAAGATGACAGTGAACTTCCTGAGGAGAATGAAGCAGGAGGAGCTGGCTGACTGTCTGCAGAGCAGTAAGAGGATTTCTCTAAACATTGAAGCTGCTGGAGAAATGAGACATTTACTAATGTCTCAAGAGATGAACCAAGATATATTCACACACTCATTCTTTAGAGCAATGACATGTTGGAATATTTACTGGAGAGTTTATTCATTTGTCTTATTTGTTGTTTATTCATTCAGGACTTAAAGCTGCAGTTTGTGGACGTAAAGTTAAATCTGGTCTGAAGGAGAAGTTCCAGTGTGTGTTTGAGGGGATTGCTAAAGCTGGAAACTCAACCCTTCTGAATGAGATCTACACAGAGCTCTACATCACAGAGGGAGGGACTGCAGAGGTCAATGATGAACATGAGGTCAGACAGACTGAAACAGCATCCAGGAAACCACACAGAGCAGAAACAAGCATCAGACAAGAAGACCTCTTTAAAGCCTCACCTGGAAGACATGGACCAATCAGAAGAGTGATGACAAAGGGAGTGGCTGGCATTGGGAAAACAGTCTTAACACAGAAGTTCACTCTGGACTGGGCTGAAGACAAAGCCAACCAGGACATCCTCTTCATATTTCCATTGACTTTCAGAGAGCTGAATGTGGTGAAAGAGAGAAAGTTCAGCTTGGTGGAACTTGTTCATCACTTCTTCACTGAAACCAAAGAAGCAGGAATCTGCAGCTTTGAAGACTTCCAGGTTGTGTTCATCTTTGACGGTCTGGATGAGTGTCGACTTCCTCTGGACTTCCACAAGACTGAGATCCTGACTGATGTTACAGAGTCCACCTCAGTGGATGTGCTGCTGACAAACCTCATCAGGGGGAAACTGCTTCCCTCTGCTCGCCTCTGGATAACCACACGACCTGCAGCAGCCAATCAGATCCCTCCTGAGTGTGTTGACATGGTGACAGAGGTCAGAGGTTTCACTGACCCCCAGAAGGAGGAGTACTTCAGGAAGAGGTTCAGAGATGAGGAGCAGGCCAGCAGCATCATCTCCCACATCAAGACATCACGAAGCCTCCACATCATGTGTCACATCCCAGTCTTCTGCTGGATCACTGCCACAGTTCTGGAGGATGTGTTGGAAACCAGAGAGGGAGGAGAGCTGCCCAAGACCCTGACTGAGATGTACATCCACTTCCTGGTGGTTCAGGCCAAAGTCAAGAAGGTCAAGTATGATGGAGGAGCTGAGACAGATCCACACTGGGATAAAAAGAGCAGGAAGATGATTGAGTCTCTGGGAAAACTGTCTTTTGATCAGCTGCTGAAAGGAAACCTGATCTTCTATGAATCAGACCTGACAGAGTGTGGCATCGATATCAGAGCAGCCTCAGTGTACTCAGGAGTGTTCACACAGATCTTTAAAGAGGAGAGAGGCCTGTACCAGGACAAGGTGTTCTGCTTCGTCCATCTGAGCGTTCAGGAGTTTCTGGCTGCAGTCTACATGATCCACTGTTACACCAACAGGAAGACAGAGGAGCTGCAGGACTTCCTGAGAAAAAAATACAATAACTCACCTCTGGATAAGTTTCTGAACAGAGTCATGATTAAATCCCTGGAGAGTAAAAATGGTCACCTGGACCTGTTAGTTCGCTTCCTTCATGGCCTCTCTCTGGAGTCCAACCAGAGACTCTTAGGAGGTCTGCTGGGTCAGACAGAGAACAGTCCAGAAATCATCCAGAGAACCATCAACAACCTGAAGGAGATGAACACTGATAAAATGTCTCCTGACAGAAGCATCAACATCTTCCACTGTCTGATGGAGATGAACGACCTCTCAGTTTATCAGGAGATCCAAGAGTTCCTGAAGTCAGAGAACAGATCAAAGAAGGAACTCTCTGTGATCCACTGCTCAGCTCTGGCCTACATGCTGCAGATGTCAGAGGAGGTTCTGGATGATTTTAACCTGTATCAGTACAAAACATCAGAGGAGGGACGACGGAGACTGATCCCAGCTGTGAGGAACTGCAGAAAGGCTCGGTGAGTCCTGATGTGATCATGAACAGAATCCGTTTGATTTTTCTTGAACCATCAACACATAAAAGCAAGTACAAGTTGCATCATTTTTCAGCAGCAATATCAAACAATTCCATAAAGACAAAAAAGTCAGAACAAAAACTAATAATCTAGTTTGAGAAGAGACAGGATGAAGCTTTTCTTGTTCTCCTCCTTCTATATCAGCTCATTAAGCACAAAAACAAGACAAAAACTTTTCTTTATTGTGAACATTCTAAAAATTAAACATCAAAACAATTTGTGTAAAACTTCCAACTTTATTTATACAGCACTTTTCCTTCCATAAAAACAAGCCAAAGTGCTTCACACAAATAAAAAAATTAAAACATTACAACAAGAAACAGAATCAAGAAACCGCCACCACATATGTACAAATACACACACACACACACACACACACACACACACACACACACACACACACACTTGACTGTCAACAGGCTTTATCACCACCAGCATCTATTGAGAATAAACTCCGTCTTTTGATGACGTTCTGGATTCTTATTGGTCAACTCATCAGTGGTGGATCTGATTGGAGCCTGGCATGAACCGCTGTAAGGGCTATAATAACAGTTTGACACCAATCTATCAGCAGCCAACCACGAGACTTAATCAAACGCACTGTGATGTTGAATTTTCACTGAAGAGAGAGAAAAAGTTGACTGAGGTCAGAGTGTGTGATGAATTAACGGACCAATAAGCCTGAGTTTGTTACCGTTAGATAAGCATTGCTTGTACCGTAACGTTATGTCGTTTCAACGTTGACCCACTTTTAACTTGCCGAGTACCGACTGTAGCCTGGAACAAACGCTAATTAACTTGCTGTCAAGTTTTTCCTTTGTCGAGCTTTAACAGGGTTCCCACGGATCCTTGAAAAGTCTTAAAAGGCAGTGATTTCATTCATGGAAAAATAAGGCCTTAATTGGCATTAAAATGTCTTGAATGTTTCAACAAATGCTAAGTAGGATGTTATGATTGTAATTAGTCTCAAATCTAAAAATAATAGGCAACATTTATTTCTTCAAACTAATTTGTGAATAGCAGTGACGGAACGCGCTCACTGGAGCGGAACCAACAACACAGTGATATGTTTGTGGTCGTGACTTCGCAGATGCACGTCGTTCATGAAGCAGTTGGACCTCATGCAAGCATGGGAAAGTGTACATTTAATGACATTGTCTGGCAGAATAAAGGGAGACTATTGCGGCTAACTTGCCGTAGTGGTGACTGTACGGTGGAGAGTGGAGAGAGGAGCTAATCACGAGGCTAAGTTAGCATGCTGAGGCCATGTTAAACATGCTGCTATTATTTGGCTGATGGACTCTTTCAGTGTGTCTGTATATTATGTGTTAACCGACTGGTGTTTAGCTGTAATGGTGTCGTTCAATATTTTCTTATCTTCAGACATAATAGTGTAGAAGACGTTCTATTTCATCCTTTCTGACCGCCAGAGGCGGTGCTTGAAGCACTGAATGTATCCATCTCGCGCACGCGCAGTTTGAGTGTTTATACCAACAAAGTCACCTGTGACCCCTGATGACCCCGGTCACCTATATCTTCCGGTGACATCAGAGGATCGGTTCCTTTTCATCTTTTCGCTTCGCAGGTAAATTGCACGCCACTACGCTAGCTAAAGCTACGTGGCTATTGCTTCGTTGCCGGTAGCCTTGCGACGTTTCGTCGGAGCTGCGAGCTGCTCGCCCTCCAAAGGCTGCAACAGATTCCGCCGAGAGGTTTGTGGTTCGCCGTGGACACATCTGCATCGGCTCATCATCCTCGGTTGGATAAGTTTATTTTGTTTTATTATATACATCCTTAGGTGCAACCGGTTACTCGTTGGTTGTATTTGTTTGTTTGTTGGTGGAGGTAGTGTCCTCGCTCCCTCTCCCGGCATAATATTATGTGAATCAGCTGTTGGCATTGCGTGTGCTTGTCATTAGTGCTGACTATCGCTGCAACCTTTTTGCACTCGCTTTGTTTTGTTGTTTCATTTGCTGGTGAAGGCAGTGGCCTCGCTCACTCTCCCGGCATCCGTACCGGTATATGTTTGTATTATATATTTGTATTATGTTTTCAGTTGCTGGTGAAGGCAGTGGCCTCGCTCCCTCTCCCAACATCTGTACCGCTAATGTTTGCGAATTAGCTGTTGGCATTGCGTGTGCTTGCCGTTGACTATCGGTGCAACCGATTGTAATCGTTTTGTGTTGCATTTTTCATTTGTTGGTGACGGTAGTGATTTCGCTCTCTCTCCCGGCATTTGCATTGCACTTGGTATTTCAGTTGATTGATGTGAATCAGCGGTTATTTTCTTGACCGTTTGCTCTACTTTCTTTTCCCTATTAATTATTACTGGCGTTTTTCGCTTGGCCTTGCTTAGTTTGGGTATTGTGGTGGCAATTTGGTTGTGCCCGTTTTTGCGTCACTTAGAAAATACCCCTAACTGGTGAAGGAAGTGCTTACGCTCCCGCTCCCAGCATAGGTGTGATTTTGTAGTTGGTAGCAGTGTTCCCGCTGAGGCTAACTCATCTCCTGCAACATTTATCTGGTGACGGCTGCGCTTTCGCTCCCTCTCCCACTGTCTGTTGCTTTTTCTGTTTGTTTTCCTGGTTGTCACCATGTTTGGCAACCATTCTTGTTCGGCCTGTATGGCTTCTCTGCAGCCTGAAGATGGCCATGATTTGTGTCCCTCATGCCTCAGCCTTGAGCATCTGAAGGAGGCTCTTTCAGATGACGCCTGCATGAACTGCAGCTTCATGCCCCGGGGATTGAGGGCTGCCAGACAAGCTGAGGTAGAACAACTGTTGGCCCTCAGCCCATCACCTGAACAGCTGACTCCAGCACAGGGAGTGATTCCAACTCAGTCTGGCAGGCCTAAATGTCGTGCTGCCGAGACAGCAGTCCCCACTTCCAGGAAGAGGGTTAAGGAGTCCAGCCTTTCTTCCAAGGTGGACCAGTTAACAACAGAAATTAATAACATGAAATCCCTCTTCCTAAGCTTCCAGTCTGGGACTGGTGCAGGGGAGCCAGCTGCTTCAGTGGCTCCAGCGGCCATCTTGGAGCCGGAGGAAGATGTGCTTTCCATGGCGGCGTCAGCTACTCAATTACTTAATACTCAATACTCTGAGCTGGAAGTGGTTGCACAGGGATGTAACTTCCCCTGCTTCCACGGCAGGCTCCTGCTCATCGATCCACAGCTCCGCTGGTGGTTCTGATGATGGCTCAATGGGAGCCATCATTCGTATGGCCCTGGCCCTTCTGCAGTTAGACCTACCACAAGCTCAGTCGGCTCCGGCCAGTGCTTTCTTCAGGCGTGGTCCATCCCACACTAACTTTACTGTCCCTCCATCGGAGGAGTATCTGAGGGAATTGCATGCATGTTGGAGGGATTCTAAAACTATCTCTCATGCAACATCTGAGGGCCCCACACCCTGGCAGCCATGCAGGATGCACCCAAATTTGGCTTGGGCCGCATGCCAGCAATTGAGCCCACTATAGCTGCTCTGATTGTCTCGCCTGATCAGGCTCTGAGGCCAGATGCGAGGTGTCCTCGTCCCCAGTGTCGGGTTACGGATGACCTACTCTCTAAAGCCTATGACGCAGCGGCACGCATAGGTAATTCTATGTCCCATCTGCTGCTCACGCTATCAGCATCCCTGCAGGAGACTACAGTGGATGCTCCCGTCCACAATTTCAGCGACGCTTCCTTGCAGGCATTCGCGCTGATGTCTAGAGAGCTGGGGCAGTTGATGTCCACCCTTGTCCAGGCTCGCCGTCAGGTTTGGCTGGCACAATCTCCTCTGACTGAGGCATGTAGGAGAACTCTCCGCAGTGTTCCGGTGGAACCTGGGGAGCTGTTTGGGTCTGCAGCTCCAGAGGCGCTTAACCGCACAGTTCAAGCCAGACAGACTCGACTACAGCTGTCTGAGCTTCAAAGGAATATGCCCCCTCCTAGCAGCCCTAGGGGCTCTTCAGTTGCCCCCCAGCGCCGGCCACATCCACAGGCTTATTCCAGTAGCTATCGCAGGTCTCAGCGCACACCTTCACAGCCTGCCCACCAGCAGGCACGGGCATTTCGGGCCTCTGAGCAGCTGCCCTCTGAGCAACCTCAGGCCTCTTGTGCTGCCTGTCATGCCCCCAGAGCCTCTAGAGGCCGGGAGACCCGGCGCAGAGGCCCAGGGGCCGGTCGTCGGCTGTTTTTCCCAGCAGCAGCTCAGTTACTGGGCCGCTTCCACCAGGGACCCCTGGGTGCTTTCCACCTTGACCCATGGGTACAAACTTCAGTTCAGACGCCGGCCCCCAGCCTGTGGCTGGGTCAAGATGACCATCATACGCGACCCGGCAAAAGCCCAAGCCCTCATCCAGGAGTTGTCCGTCCTCCTGGACAAGGGTGCCATCGAGCCAGTAGATCCCCTGTTGCAACCCGGGGAATTCTACTTCACTTACTCTCTAGTAACAAAGAAAGACGGCGGACTCCGTCCCAAACTCGACCTGAGGGGTCTCAACAGATTACTGAAGGTCTTGAGGTTCCACATGCTCAGCACTGCAGAGGTTCTGCGCACTGTGGCCAGAGGGGAGTGGTTTACATCAATAGACCTGAAGGATGTCCACTTTCATGTCCCCATAGCTCCAAACCACAGACAGTTTCTGCGGTTCGCTTTCCACGGTCGTCATTTCCAGTTCAGGGTGCTCCCGTTTGGCCTCTCCCTTTCCCCACTGAGGTTCACCAGGTGCATGATGGCAGCCCTCTTGCCCATGCAGTCGCGGGGCATGAAGGTCCTCCCATATCTGGACGACTGGCTAAACCCTTCTGCACCATCCCAATCTCAGGTGGCCCTGGACACGACACATCTTCTGTCCCACGTCGCCCGACTGGGCCTGAAGGTAAATTTTACCAAGAGTTGCCTGGTTCCCTCGCAGAGCACACTCTTTCTCGGGATGACTCTCAATTCAGTCGCCATGAAGGCCTGTCCGTCACCACAGCGGGTGGACGACATCCTCCGCCTCCTTCTCTTGTTTCAGGAAGGCAGGTGGTTGCGCTATGTGGAGTTTTTGCGCCTCCTCGGGAAACTGACGGCTGCTGCCAATGTGGTTCCTCTGGGACTGCTGTCGCTACGTCCTCTTCAGAGGTGGCTGCACAGTTTTCATTTTGATGTTCAGTGGCACTGGCACAGGAGACTCAGTGTCATGCTGTTGCCTTCTTGCTCTGGCCCCATGGAGAGAGAGATCATTTCTCCTTCAGGGCATGCCCTTGTGTTCCATTGCGTCCTGTCGAGAAGCCATCACAACAGATGCCTCCCTCTCAGGGTGGGGCGCTGTGTGGCAGAACCGGACAGCTCAGGGGCTGTGGTCTGCTCGAGACCGCTCGGTGCATATCAATGTTCTAGAGCTGTGGGCTGTGCGCAGGGCACTACTTTTTTTCCTTCCCTTCCTGAGAGGCCGACATGTGCTTATACGGTCAAACAATGTCTCAACTGTCTCCCACATAAACCACCAGGGGGGCACCAGGTCTGCCCAACCGTTGTGGGCATCCCAGGACCTGCTGTTGTGGGCAGCGCCACGTCTGGCCAGCCTGAGAGCAATGTATTTGCCCGGGGAAAGAAACCAGGCTGCCGACATCCTCTCTTGTTACAAACCGCCGCCAGGGCAGTGGCAGCTTCATCCGGAGGTTGTTCTTAACATCTGGGAGGTCTTCGGCAAGGCAGAGGTGGATCTTTTTGCCACGGAGGAGACGACCCATTGCCCTCTCTGGCCAATCGTGGGCAAGAGCATCCTGACCCAGAGGGCTGCTCTCTTCTGTCAAAAAGAACCAGACAGTCTCCTCTATGCTTTTCCGCCAATCCCTCTGATTTTTCCGATGCTACAGAGGATCCTCCAGCAGGGTCACAGACTGCTGTTGGTAGCCCCCTTCTGGCCAGGTAGGACACTGGGGTTCCCACTGCTGCGCAGGCTCTGCCGCAGCTCACCATGGCGCCTCCCAGACATGAAAGATCTCCTGTCTCAGTTACAGGGCCAGATTTGGCAGTAGGTTCATAAATACATTAACATTTCTCTTTATTCGGATTACTTGTTAGTGCTTTCATTTTGAAGGCATTGGGTAACTCTTCTCATTCTTCTTCAGTGGTCCACTGTTCACTGCAAACATTACAGTAAGTTGTATTTAGTCCCAGATGTTCTCCAGCTGTTTAAAGCTGTTCTTCTTTAAATTTCTAATCCTTATTACATTTGACTCTTTTATTTCTATTTCATTATATTCACTGGGAATATTCACATGTTAATTGAGCTCAACTAAAAAGATCCAGAGTCCATTAACCAGTGAAGACAGTCCAGATGTTTGTCTCCTCAGATGTCCTCATGATGGATCAGATCCACTGACAGACTGTGGACAGTCTGGAAGCCTCAATGTAACTCAGTCTTGTCTCCATTCATCTAAACAAAGGTCTGAGAGAGATGATGACAATGATTGTTTCCTGTCAAACACAGTCAGAGAAGATGAGCTCAACCACTGATGTGGACACAAAATGTCCAACAGAATGTGTCCAACTGTCCACTCATCAACACATCACCTTCATAGAAATGTCTTCTTCCATTATAACACATTTTATTTATTTGTCTCATGACAGACTTGCTGACTGTGAACTCTCAGAGAGACACTGTGAAGTCGTGGCCTCAGCTCTGAAGTCCAACCCCTCCCATCTGAAACATCTGAACCTGAGTAGAAACAACCTGGAGGGTTCAGGAGTGAAGCATCTGTTTGCTGGACTGGAGAGTCCAAACTGTAAACTGGAGACTCTGAGGTCAGTTTTCATTTCTTTTCTTCTCAGGCTTCTGAAGAATGGAGATCCAGTTTAGATGAGTTCTCTTGTCAGGACTGTCAGATAGAAAAGGAGCTGAAAGAGTTGAAATGAAGGAGCATCATGTTCCTGAACATCAGCAGGTAAACTCCTCAGTCATCGGTGGTGGGTCTGATCACAAACCACATCAAGTCCAGTCTTCACATGTGTTGACATTAACAGAGTTCTTGGTGTCACTAATCATTCTTTCTGTCCATACTGTCTGTGGACAAATCCCCTTATAGTCTGACTCCAATCAGACCAGATGGAGGACAACATCCACAGTGTTGTTGTGTTGTGTTGATCTTCAACTCATCTTGTTCTTCAGCACATCCAGTCAGTATCAGTTTGTGTTTCCACAGTGTTTCCTGCTGAGCTGCAGTGGAGGGACAGGAACTCAAAGAGGAACTTTGATTAGTGTCAGTCAGACTGCTGAAGCTTCATATTAGTGTCAGCTCAACAGTGGAGTTGTGTTATGAAGAGACCACTTCACAGTCAGTGTGGACAGCAGGAATCTCAACAACTCTGGAATCAGTCCATATGACATGTGACTGTTGTTGGAAGACACACTTCCAACAACATGTCAACTTGTCCTTTAACATTTGAATGACACAAACCTCCTGAGACACCAAATCCAGGAAGAAGAAGGTCCTAGAATCAAAGAACTAATCAACAGTTTGTAGTCCAACATGTGTGAGGAGATATTGATCCTGTAATGAGGTCAGCAGCATCTTATTGATCTGTGTTGACATCAATAGTTGTCTGAATGTTGTGCTGACGTTTGGATGATGTCTGTAGAAAGCTGACATGATGAAGATCCACAATAACACAAGGACAAAGTCACTCTACTCATTTTAGAGAACAGCTCATTGATCAGGACACATTTCACACCTCAACACATCTGACTGATCATCAATCATTTCATCTTTTATTCTTTATTCAGGTTGTTGAGCTGCAGTTTGTCAGAGATCAGCTGTGATTCTCTGGTCTCAGCTCTGAAGTCCAACCCCTCCCATCTGAAAGATCTGAACCTGAATGAAAACAACCTGAAGGATTCAGGAGTGAAGCAGCTGTGTGGTTTTCTGGAGAGTCCAGACTGTAGACTGGAGACTCTGAGGTCAGTTCACTGTCTGTTACTGTTGTAGATCTGATATGTTTAATCGCCAACTGAATCTAAGTCAGAGACAACAATTGTCAGTTTTTGAATTTATCTTTGAGTTGTTTATCTTGACATTGTTGAGCTCATGTAAAGTTGATGAAAGGGTTATAATCTGAGTTATTTGTTGATGTTGTTTTCTCTGATTAAAGCTGAAGCAGGTCTAATTTAATAGATTTCATCTATTTTTTGTCTGGTTTCAGGTTATGAAATCTTAGTTTAGTTTCTTTATTTCCAACATAAAAAACAAAACAGAATAACAAAATAATCATATAGAATCATAAATAACAGTAAATGAGAAAATCAATAACTAAACATTAAAGTAACAGATTAAATATAAACTTATTTTATCCCACCCCTTTCAATAGCTCAATGATTTATAAATTATTCACTTCCTGTCAGTATGATAATAATAATAGTCTTTATAATATATGTACATACATACATACACACACAGAGATATAACATGCACACATTACCAAAGACAACACAAAATATATATAAGAAAAAAATAAGAAAAATGAAAATATGAAATGACAATAACACCCATCACTCCGTATGAGTCAGACTCCCTCTTCATTTCTGTACCTTGTAAGAATCCTCTCTTTATATATTTTTAAACTGTTTTACGTTTGAACATTCCTTGAGCGTCTCCTCCAAACTGTTCCATGGTTTAACAACACAAAGTGAAACACAAACAGTCCTCCTTGTTGTGTTCTGTAGTTTCATTTCAAATGACATGAAACAATGAACCCCTTCCCTTCCAGTAATTGTTGAATTTTTGTGGTAGGAGATGGTTTTTTGCTTTGAACAGGATGAGGGCAGTCTGAAACCATATCCACCATATCTTTGAATTTTAGGAGTTTTGTTCAAAATGAGCAGTTTGAAAATAATGTGTGTTTCAGATCCAGTTTTATCTGCCATGCCATCATGCTTTTGCTTTTGCTATCAACCTGCAATAACCCCAAAAATTATTTTGGTCACGAATAAACAGGAGAAAATGAGCTGAGTTGTTAAAGCGTCCTCTGTCACTTTTCAGGAGCTTTTTTAGTTTGGGGGCACTGATGATTCAAGAGAAATAACTGAAGACAAATCCAAAGCAACTAAATCTAAAGCAAATCTATTTCAATAATGTTGATGCTTCATTCCTGGTCAACACACACAGATGAGATCATGTGTTCAGATGCAGGTGTTTGAGGTGTGTTTAGTGTCTGAGCTTCCTGCTGTTTTCATCATCATTCAGTCACATTTCATTTGGGGTCAAACCTGCTGTGATCCATGTATCAGTCCATTCTCTCTGAACCACAGCTGCTGGAAGGAGCTCACACACCTCACACTGTCACATATTACTGTCTGTAGAAGACATGATGGAGATCCACAATAACACAAGGACAAAGTCACCCCCAGACATGGAGAGGAGATTTAATCTACATCTTTTATTCTTTATTCAGGTTGATTAAATGCAGTTTGTCAGAGATCAGCTGTGATTCTCTGGTCTCAGCTCTGAAGTCCAACCCCTCCCATCTGAAACATCTGGACCTGAGTGGAAACAACCTGAAGGATTCAGGAGTGAAGCAGCTGTGTGGTTTTCTGGAGAGTCCAGACTGTAGACTGGAGACTCTGGAGTGAGTTCACTGTCTGTTACTGTTGTAGATCTGATATGTTTAATCACCAACTGAATCTAATTCATGTTCATCCAGAACTTTCCTCATGAATCTGTAAATGTCCTTTAGTTCAAGACGAGTTCACTGAAAGTAATTAATCAAGTCTTAGTAAATATCACAATAACAAATAACTTGATAAAATCTCTAAATGTAACTTAAGTGAATGTTTGAGCTGGACACACCAAAATAAATTACTAACAATTCAACAGGTCATTTTTATTAACTTTATTTTCATTCTTTGAGTTTGTTTCACAGAAGTTCATAAGTATTTGACTCAGAGAAACTGTAGAAAATGTCCTCTGTTAGTTGTTAAAGTCAATGAAGCTTAAAGGCTGTTAAGACACAGTAATGTTGAGCTGAACATTTAAAACCTGAACACATCTGATTGAATTATTCAGGATTTAATCTACATCTTTTATTCTTCAGGTTGTGGAGCTGCACTTTGTCAGAGATCAGCTGTGATTCTCTGGTCTCAGCTCTGAAGTCCAACCCCTCCCATCTGAAATATCTGAACCTGAGAGACAACAACCTGAAGGATTCAGATGTGAAGCAGCTTCTTGATCTTGTGAAGAGTCCAGACTATAAACTGGAGACTCTGTGGTGAGTAGAGGGTTCCAGTCAGTCCATGCTGCTTTCATCAGTATCGTCCTAAACACAGTTAGTATCAAAGATCCAGTGTTTCCTGTAAACCTGCAGCTTCTCAGTGAAGCTGTGGGGAGGAGAATGGAGACAGGGTTCAGGATTGGACAGAAAGACAGAGAGAGAGACAACAGTCAGCCAATCAGATGAGCCAGAAGCTTGTTGTGATCATGTGTTTGAGTTGATGTGAAGACGACTGTTGTTGTTGTGTTGATGTGTCCAGGAAATAAAGCTGGATTCCAGCTGACAGCCTTCCAAGATGTATAGAGACAGTGGTGGTCATTCATCACATCTGATCAACAACTGATCACAGCTCTGAGATCAGTCTGACTGAAGCCTGCACATCACAGAAGCAGCATTACATTTAGTAACCATGAGTTTCTTAGTCAGCTGATCTTTGTTTCCATGGGAGCAGCAGTAAATCCATCACTAAAGTGTTGGTGCAGTAATGAAGCGTTCAGGATTCTCAGCAGTTTCTTAGTGAAATGTGCAGAGGAAACAGACTTGATGCTAAAAGTCTCTGCAGGTCTGTGTGGTTGTTCACTCCAAAACGTTAACATGAAGCTGAAAGGAAGCTGGCTGAGCTCCACAGCTGCTCCACTGCTGCTCTGAACAGGACTCAAGTCCCTGCTGCTCTTTCTACTGGATGTGATGATGAAGGGAAACACTCCTTCACCTCCTCTCTTCTTTCTCCTCCTCTCTACAGGTGGAGGTAACATAAACCAGGAGGGTGTGTGTTGTGAGAGGATGAGCTGTGTCCTGATGATCCAGAGGTTGAAGCAGACTCTGACTGGACCATGTTACTGGGAGGTGGAGAGGAGAGCTTCATCCACATGGTCTCCATTTAAGACCAAAAAAAATACTCATTTGTGGGGATTTCAACATTGATTTGCTGATTCTAAATCAGCATAAATCAACAGATGAGTTCATCCAAATAATGTATAGTATGAGTCTGAATGACATCAGTGACCATCTGCCTGTCTTTCTTATTCATGAATGTAATTATATAACAATGAGGGAATTAAAGGAAATTAAATATAAGAGAATAAGTTTTACATTCCCAGATCTATATGATAAGCACTGCCCTCTTAAACAGTGTAACACCAAGAACCATTTGGCAGAAAACCCATGAATGACCAAGGGGCTTCAAAATGCCTGTAAAAAATGAACTGCTTGTAGAGACTGTTTATAAAATAAAACAAAAGAGGCAGAGTTTAAATATAAGAAATATAAAAATCAACTATTAATTATAATGAGAGTATGCAAAAAGGATTATCAAACCAAACTATTAGATATATATGGAACATATTAAATAGTATTATTGTGGTTGATGGATTTAAAAGCTTCTTTGTTGATGTTGGGCCCAATCTTACTAAAGACAAAAGATACTGGAAGGAAACCAGCTGAAATGGAATGTGGTGAGAGAAATGTAGATTCAATGTCTTTAGAAACTGTTGATAAAATGGAAATTATTGCTGTTGTAAATAGAAGTACCAACTAAACTTGTACAGATTGGAATGACATCGATATGTCACTGGTAAAGAAAATAATTGAGGGAATAGCTGATCCATCAACTCATACGTGTAAGATAGACTGTATTATTTAAACACTGCTGAGCCTATTGATGAAAGTAAGGATGAAGATGGGTGTCATGGCTGTTATGATTCACTAACATGGCACCAAATGTTGGGTCACTGTAATTATGACCATGTGTTGGAGTTGGAAAGTGTCACAGAGGGGATGAAAATTAAAGGGAAAACTGATGAGTCCAACCTGAAATGTGAGGTCTGTATGCAAGGAAATCTGCTGAGAGCAGGAACAGAGAACCGGATGAGAGAGCAACTGCAGCACTTGCACTTGTACGTACAGATTTGGCTGAGCCCTATAGAACCAGCAGCGACAGATGGGTTCAGGTGCTCATTGGCATTCACTGACGACTATTCAGGTGCAATCTTTGTGTGTTTTTTGAAAGCCAAGAGTGACACAGTCAGAGCTACAGAAAAGTTTATTGCTGATGTTGAACCTTATGGGAAAATCAAATGTATTAGATGTGATAATGGCACCGAGTTTACGTCAAAGGAGTTTCAGTCACTAATCAGTAAAAATGTCATTAGACATGAGACCTCAGCCCCTTATTCTCCCCATCAAAATGGGACAGCTGAGAGAAAGTGGAGAAGACTGTTTGAAATGGCCAGATGTATGTTGATTGAGAGTAAGCTTCCAAAAGAACTCTGGACATATGCAGTTCAGACTGCTGCAGCTGTCTGCAACAGGTGTTACAGCAAGCGGACAGGACAGACTCCATACTACATGCTGACAGGGAAAGTGCCTGGTCTGTCAAGGATGAAATGTTCTCCGTCAGTATGTTATGCACACAAATATAAGAAAAAGAAGCTGGACTCACAGTCTGAAAGGGGGGTCTTTGTTGGTTACCACAAGAATAGTCCTGCATATCTAATCTTCTACCCAGAAACAGGGAGAGTACTCAAAAACAGGTTGGTAAAGTTCATCAGCAAATGTGTGAATGAGTGTCAGACTCAGACAGACCAGGATAGGAGTGAATACATCCTGTATAGGGAGAGGGCTGAAAGCACTTTTCCAAAAATCGATGCAGTCAAACCAATCACACAGGAACTTAAAGCTGAGATTTGTGACACAGACGTCACTACAGGTGAGGGTCAGAGTGTTAAAAATGCCCGATATCCAAAGAGGGAGAGGAGACCACCTAAGTACTAGAATGATTGTGAGTGCAAGATAAAATGTGATGATGGTGGCCAAGAGTTAACTAGTATGGACTACTGTTACCGGGTTATGTCAGATTCACCTCCAACTCTGAAGGAGGCCATGAACTCATCACAATCACATTTGTGGGTTAAAGCTATGAAAGAAGAAATGGATTCTCTGAAAGAAAGTGAGACATTTACCCTGACCACTTTGCCAGAAGGTAAACATGCAGTGGGGGGAAGATGGGTTTCTACTGTGAAAGAAAATGTGGATGAGACAAAAACATACAAAGCCAGGTATGTAGCAAAGGGTTATAGTCAAGTTGCAGGGATTGATTGTAACCAAACCTTTTCTCCAGCTGCTAGTGTGACATCTGTGCACAGTCTGATGCAGCTTGCAGTGCAGCATGGCTTAGAACTGCACCAGATGGATGTGAAAACTGCATACCTGCATGCTCCTATTGATTGGGAAGTGGACATGGAGCAGCCTGAGGGTTTTAAAGTTAAATCAAAGAAGGCTGAGAAACTAGTCTGCAAACTTAACAGATCATTGAATGGTCTGAAGCAGTCGGGACGAAATCGGAACAGAATGCTTCATGATTGATGAAGTGAAAATGGTTACATACATGAAATGTTCCTTTCATGTCGCCTTTACTGTTGTGAATACTGTATGTACTGTAGGCCTACTGTATTTCTCACCACTTTATCAGTAAAGACCTCATCTGTCTAAAAAAATATTCAAGCTTCTGAGGGACAAATGGGGAGAATGTGTGTTCTGAGTAAACAGTTAAAGTGATGTCCAGTACCTTGTTTGAGTGCCATTTATTTCCATTGTGTATTTATGCTGACCTTAGCACAGCTCAGTCCATAGATCTTCATGGGTAAGTTTTTCTTCTTGTACAAATGCTGCTTGCAACGCTGCCACTCTGACACAATTTGCTTCCCCTGTCACACATCTGCCACTCATCACCTGTGTCTTTCTTACCTTAATGCCTTTCCTGTGATGATGCCCCACCTCCAGCAGGGTTACCATACTTCTATCCTAACATCTCACTTAACTACGTGAGGTCACATTGTGTGGTCACTTATTCCTAATATGACCTGTTTCACATGAAACCTGTTACCTCAAATGCAAGACATTGATTGTATGAGATTAAGTTTGTCTGTCTGAGTTTGTAAATGGCAGCCCATGTCCTTATGTAGTGTCATATATCTACATGTGGGATACATGTTCTAAGTTATGTATGAAGTCCTGCAAGCAGAAATACTTGAGTGTAAATTATATTGTCTAGGCTACTATTTCTCATCAAACTGCGATTAAAGAAAACCTCAGTGTACACGTCTGCCATATGTTGCCACCCCTCAAACATTCCTGCCCCCCTCTCACCACCCCATAAATATTTTTCTATATCTGCCCCTGCACTCTTTCTCTTTTTGTTCAACACTCCATTTAAAGAAATAAATAACACCCTAATTAGCTTTGTCTGGAAAAATAAATGCCATCTTCTAAAAAACGAGATCTTAGCAGCCCCGAGAGGTGATGGCGGCATGGAGTTGTTAGACTATATGGATGTGAATTACACCTTTAAAACAAAAAAGCCAGAATCTTTTTGGTACTTTATACCACAGAATATTTTTGGAAAAATTGGAGGGTTACCTTTTCTTCTAAAATGTGAGTATGATGTTTCAAAGTTACCACTAAAATTATCTAAATTTCACCAACAAGTTCTTTCAGCAGCCAAATTGTGCTTTGTCCATGACTTCTCTCCACATAAAACTATTACCTGGAACAATGAGTAACAGCTTAACAGTCAACATATAAGGAATCATTTTTTCAGGGAGAGGAAAATCACGTATGGTCCTCTTCTTTCTCTGACGTTATTTTCAATAAAATCAAAGAACTTCAATACAAAATCATACGTAACATTTACCCCACTGATATTTTTCTGTCACAATTTGTCAATATTGATGTTAATTCTGTGTTTTGCAACGTGGAAGTGGAAACTATTAGACACCTTTTTCTTGAATGTACGTTTTCCCAGATGTTTTGGAAAAAAATTGAAGATTTTTCTTTCTTCCTTTCTGTTATTTTTTACTATTATGTGGAATTCTTGTACTGACATTTGCACTTTATCTACTTTGTTTTATATATTTGTATTTTTATTTCCTTACTTGAGATGCCAGACTTCTGTTCAAGGTCAATGTTTTGACTGTATTTTAAAAAATAGGAAAAGACAAAAAAAAGAAACTCCGAGTTTGTGTTGCCAGATCGGGCGTTTTCAGGTAAAATGTGACAGGTTTGAGTTTTATGTTGCGGCTAAAAATACAGTTGTGAACAAAGTCTGTTCTGGTTCAGGATGATTTCGTCTGGTTTTCTAATAACATATGATGTTGATTTGAAACCAAACTAATTCTCTGGTGGTTGTTGAACAGCACTCACTGGGCTGGAAACCATCAGCTGTATCTGGCAACACGACGGGTTTCTTGTAGAGATGGGATTTTTGGCTCTTTGGAGGGAGCCGGATCTTTGGGATCCGTTCATTTCAAAGAGCCATTCAAAGGACTGGCTTATTTGGATCATTTTTATATTTATTCACTTTTAAGAAACCAGCCTGGGGTTCATTCATTTTATCCTGGAAATAATCACAGGGAGGAATGATGGGCTGAGATTTGGACCAGCATAATTTTAAACTCCGATTTCCCACCCATATTTGAGTTTGAATTATTCAGAAATATTGATTATAGCTTCATTTGACATGTGTGGACAAGATTTTAAAGTCTGATATGGATTCATTTTGAATATTCCACTGCCATATCCCTCTGAGTTGACAGCGAGATCACTATTTACCCTTTGTTTAAAGTGTGTGTATATGTGTAAAAACGACTCGGTTCATCGTTCATGTTGATGAGCCGGTCAAAAGATTCGGTTCGTTCGTGAACGTAACAACTCTGATTTCCTGGTTTGACTTTACTTTCTCTTTCTCCAGGGTCGTGTCGCAGATCTTTTTCTCCATCTGAAGGTAATGAAGCAGTTTGTGGTGTTTTCTTCATCATCAGCTCAGTTCCAGCAGAAATCTGCCGCTCCATAGTTCACGTTAAACTCAGTCACAGCTGAAAGGAAAGAGTCTGGATCAAACTCATCCTCCATTTTGTGTCTCTGGTCCGTTTGTGTCACTCGGTGCATGAATATGATTGAAGGTGATTTTCTTTCCTTCATCTTTTCATCGAGGACACAGTCGGGCTTTTAATTCTCAAACTGTCTGTAGAAGTTTGATCTGCTTTTGTAACGTGAAGAGCTGAAAGTAACTAAGTACTTTTATCCTCCCAGCTGATAATAGCTCTGTCTCAGGTGTGGGGGCATTTCCCTGCAATCCCTCTCTCTCACACTTTTTACTTTTTTAGAACTGATTACAGATAATAAAAATAATAAAAATAACAATAATAATAATAATAATAATAATAATAATAATAATAATAATATTTCTTGTGAAAACAGACTTGGAATCGATATTTTGATGTGGAGATCGATTCTAAAAGACACACGTCTAGATCAGAAGTATCGATATTTCTGGATCGATACCACATCCCTACAGCATGGACCAGAGTAAAGACAGACTGGAGGAACCTGGACCTGGACCTGGACCTGGACCTGGACCTGGACCTGAACCCAGCTGTGTGTCCTTGAAGAGCGACCGGTCGAAGGACAAGTGGATTAATTTTAAAGGAGGACGTGGTTCTGGCCCAAAGAGGTAAAGTGTCAGTGAAGCTGTAACATGTAAAGTAACATGTCTTGGTGTCTTGGTGATTTGTTTCCTTGGGGAGGAAATATCAATATCTTTACTAACAGATTATCTGACAATTCAGTAAAAAGATCTATGAGGAGGATAAAGACCTGAAGTGTTGTTGAAAACCTAAGTCACTGTTTCTACATGCTACAAGGGCTAAAGCTAATATTGTATGAAGTGACTGTCACTCCTGTATCATGTAGGAAGACGGCCTTTGTTCACAAGTGACCAGGATGTTCATTCATACAGGACAGAAACGTGTTAAAGTGGCATCACATTAACACAGATGAGTAAATGTCTGAGTCTAAACTGTCCATGACTCTCATCATTGTTCACAGGAATGAACCTGGACCTGAACCCAGCTGTGTGTCCTTTAAGAGCGACCGGTCCAAGGACATTATTTATGACTTTAAAGAAAGTCAGAGGTAAGTTGTTGACTCCTTCCACCTGATGAACCAGGAATCAACATGAGAATCAAACCCACGACCAGAGCTTATCAGACATATGATCATCTTTCACTGAACACTGATATTGAGGAGCAGTAATCACCTGTGTGTGTGTGTGTGTGTGTGTTGAGGACAGTGGTGTAGAAAGCGTAGTTTATTACTTCACCGGTGGGACAGGTAAAACTAACAACAAGCCAACACGTAGCGCGCGCACGCACTAACCTAGAGCATCTATTTTTTCAATCACAACACACTCTTCTTCTATAGGATTTACTACTCAGTGTCACAGCTTATACTGCCACCTATTGGCGAGTGCCATAATACATGTCAGAACAAATTGTACAATAACATAACTGTCTATATAAATATAATATAATGAAATCTTATTCCAGGTGCCACACATGTGTGTAACTGTGATCACATAAAGTTACCTGTGTGTTTGTGTGTGAGAGAGGAGTGTGTGCATACACGCGCATGTGTGTTTTGGTGTGTTGGTATCTAGCTGCAATCACATAAAGTTACCTGTGCGGGCCAATGTGTGTGTGTGTGGTAGAGGTGTGTATTGTTGTGACATAAATTGGGGGAGACAGGGATCAGCTGTATTAACAGCAGAGACATCAGGAGGAGTCCCTGATTAATGAATTGGTCTCAGCTGTCGCCCAGAGCTGTGGCTCAGGGATTGCCATGGCAACCTGAGGTGGTCGTCAATGACGACAGAGGCGCTTTGGGCAGAGAGTCCAAAAAAAAGAGAGAAAAAGGGCGATTTTCTCCCTCTTCGCTGGTCTCACATTTGGGCTTACTGTGACGAAACGGTAGCTCCTATCAGAAAAACACGCAGACTGTGGGCAGCGTAAGACCTTCCTGGAGACTTTGATATGTTTTTTGTCTTTCTAGAGTAAATATTTTGGAGACACATGTGAGTTTAAAACAGGGGTCCCTTCTGCTTCTCTCAGAAAAACTTTGCATTACAGTCAGTGGAGAGCAGAGAGAGACGTGACCGCACTCAGTTTAAATTCTTAAATTCTGTACGTCTCACTGCTTTGACGAGCACATTGTGAGAGACAGAACAAGTTTGTCTACAACTGTGGAAAAATTCATGTGTGTAGAGTGTTAACTGTAGCTGGAACGAGCTTGGAAAGAGGACAGTTTCAGATCATTTCAGATAACTTCCTCCACTCCAAGCAGTGACGTCATCCACTCTAGCAAGAACATTCTGAACAATACACACCTATTATAAACTCACAATTTCTACAAAAATGATCATGGTCATCAAACAGTGATTAATCAAAAACTATGAGACCCATCAAAACGTGGATTAATACACCAATACACTTGACTTGTGTCTACAGTCTTCTCATAGCTGTGGGGGCCAGTGCCCCATGGCCTTAATAAAAGACATTAATATTTCTTGTGAAAACAGACTTGGAATCGATTTTTGATGTGAAGATCGATTCTAAAAGACACACGTCTAGATCAGAAGTATCTATATTTCTGAATCGATGTGCACATCCCTACAGCATGGACCAGAGTAAAGACAGACTGGAGGAACCTGGACCTGGACCTGGACCTGGACCTGGACCTGGACCTGGACCTGAACCCAGCTGTGTGTCCTTGAAGAGCGACTGGTCGAAGGACAAGTGGATTGATTTTGAAGGAGGACGTGGTTCTGGTCGAAAGAGGTAAAATGTCAGTGAAGCTGTAACATGTAAAGTAACATGTCTTGGTGTCTTGGTGATTTGTTTCCTTGGGGAGGAAATATCAATATCTTTACTAACAGATTATCTGACAATTCAGTGAAAAGATCTACGAGGAGGATAAAGACCTGAAGTGTTGTTGAAAACCTAAGTCACTGTTTCTACATGCTACAAGGGCTAAAGCTAATATTGTATGAAGTGACTGTCACTCCTGTATCATGTAGGAAGACGGCCTTTGTTCACAAGTGACCAGGATGTTCATTCATACAGGACAGAAACGTGTTAAAGTGGCATCACATTAACACAGAGGAGAAAATGTCTGAGTCTAAACTGTCCATGACTCTCATCATTGTTCACAGGAATGAACCTGGACCTGAACCCAGCTGTGTGTCCTTGAAGAGCAACTGGTCCAAGGGCTTTATTTATAACTTTAAAGAAAGTCAGAGGTAAGTTGTTGACTCCTTCCACCTGATGAACCAGGCACCAGGTTCTGCAGAATGTTCTGTAACTAACCACCAGTCAGTCGGTCGTACAACAGGGTGTGTTTTAATGTCTGTAAAAGATCAGACTTTAATCTATAGAGATAAATGTCCAAGTGTATTTTATTTGAAATAACATGCAGCCAGACTTGAATTTCCACACCGAGGGGTCCCAGCCCCTTCACCACTTTCCAAATTCTTCTCTTGGAAGAATTTGCTTTGCAGCAGACAAACATTCAACATGACAATAAAAGAACAGACAAACATACTGGGTGTGAGCAGCAAATTACAGTGGATACAAAAGTCCACAGTCCACAAGGCACTAAAGGGTAAAGACAGACCACTGGTCAGTTTAAAATTCTTAAAAGATACATGATAAATAATGAAATACAAGTAGCAGCAACACAGTTACGTCCTCTTCTCTGTGGTGTTTATATCCCGGATGGAGAGCAGCACAAAGGAGAACTTGTTTAGAGGATGAGAATCATCCATACGAATGGACTTTGTTTTCTTAAGTACCTAAATTTTAAAGATCTCATCCAGACGGTTAAATTTCATCCCAGCTACTTCACAAGTTACACAAACCATTGTCTCTAGGGAGTTTTGTTCTTGTAACCATAGGTTACCATAGCAACAGATGACTGAGAAGGATGAAGGCATTGTAAAACATTGTCTTCAGGCTCCTGTCTACCTGGATGTTGGTGAGCTTTCTCAAACAGAAGAGGCGTTGCTGGCCTTTTTTTTTTTACAAAGCACCTCACATTTCACATCAAATTCAAACCAGCTCAACTGGCTGGTTATGAATAACACTACACTGAGGAACTGGGGACGGGCGTCTAAAATCAACACAAACCTCCTTTGTTTCATAGAGTTGGAGTTTGCATGTTCTCCTTGTGTCTATGTGGGTTTTCTCCAGGTACTCCGGTTTCCTCCCACCCTCCAAAGACATGCTCGTTAGGCTGATTGGTGACTCTAAATTGACCCTAGGTGTGAGTGTGAATGGTTTTTTGTCTCTGTATTAGCCCTGAGATAGACTGGAGACCTGTCCAGGGTGGACCCCGCCTCTCGTCCAAAGACAGCTGGAATAGACTCCAGCAACCCCCACGACCCTAGTGAGGATAAGAGGTAGTAGAAGATGAGAGGAGATGATTTGTAAATTAGTTGATTTGGAAGGCTTCTGTGCACCAAGATATAAATCATCCAGAACCTGACCGTGACCGACTTCATCATCCACCAAGCAGGCTGACGATGACGGGATCATCCACATACTTGAATCTGTCTGTGTGGTGGCTACGACAGTCATCTGTATGTAAAATATATAAGAGGGCAGACAACACACAGGCTGGAGATGAGCTGGTGGAGGATGTTAGTAGGCTGGATAATGTTCCCTTCACTCGTACTTGTTGTGATCTATTTGTGAGGAATCAAACATCCAGCCCACAAGACACACATCCAGACCCAAGGAACCGAAAAGTTTATGGGCTAAAACATGAGACTGGATCATGTTGAAAGCTGACGAAAAGTCCACAAAAAGCAGTCTAGCATGGTTCTTATATAGAAGATAAAGGTAGCTGTGGCGTCTGTACGCCTCTGGTAACTCTATATGTGAATTGGAGGGTGTCCAGTAGATGCTCAGTTTTCATGACTATTTCAGCTTTAACCAGTTTTCAAATTGTTTCATAGCCATGGAGGTTAATGCCCTGGCTGGAAATCATTGAGTTTGGTGAGATTATTTGTTTTGGTAATGGGCACCAGGACAGACTGCTTCCATAAAGATGGCACCTTCTACACAAGAGACATGTTAAAAATAAAGTTAAAAATAGGACCAAGCTGCTCATCACAACCACTAATATGATCAGCTCCAGGGCTTTTCCTCGGTTTACTCTTCTTAAAACACTTAAAACAGGACGGGAGCAAACAGAGATGCAGAGGAAGAGGACATTGTTTGAATGTTTTGAAGCTATAAACTAAATGAACTTGTCTGTTGAAGAGTAATCAGCGTTGTGTCTCTGGAAGCTGTTGAACGTTGAAGAAAAACATGAATATTTCTTTCTTGTGTTCATAGCAGTAGTTGGGAAAACACAGCCTTAGAAGAGGTGATCAATAAGTGGATATTTGAAGCAGAGTAGTGTCTTCAATCTTGTAATGGATGAGAGCTAATTGTTGATGATTGGTCCACAGAGTCCACCAGCAGAGCTCAGAGGTTCTCAGTGGTCAGTCTACCCAGCAGCATCAGACACAGCTGGACTCCATCTTTCTGGTCTGTACATGTACAACAACTACTTTCCATCATGTCCATGCTGCTCTTTGTAGACCAGTGGATTGTCAGTGTGTCCAACATGGATCTGATGTTTGTCTCCATGGTTTCAGTCTGCTTGTGTCATTCATATGGTCTTCTGTTCCAGCTGCTGGAGGACAACATCATGACTTTTGTGAAGAAGGAGCTGAAGAAGATCCAGAAGGTTGTGAGTCCAGATTACCCAGAATGCTCAGAGAGTCAGAGGGAGGATGAGGAGGTGTTGGAGGGTGAGGATAAAGAGCAGGGGAGGAGCAGCAGAGATTTATTCCTGAAGATGACAGTGAACTTCCTGAGGAGAATGAAGCAGGAGGAGCTGGCTGACTGTCTGCAGAGCAGTAAGAGGATTTCTCTAAACATTGAAGCTGCTGGAGAAATGAGACATTTACTAATGTCTCAAAAGATGAACCAAGATATATTCACACACTCATTCTTTAGAGCAATGACATGTTGGAATATTTACTGGAGAGTTCATTTATTCATCTTATTTCTCGTTTCTTCATTCAGGACATTGTCAACGTAAAGTTAAATCTGGTCTGAAGAAGAAGTTCCAGCGTGTGTTTGAGGGGATTGCTAAAGCTGGAAACTCAACCCTTCTGAATGAGATCTACACAGAGCTCTACATCACAGAGGGAGGGACTGCAGAGGTCAATGATGAACATGAGGTCAGACAGATTGAAACAGCATCCAGGAAACCACACAGAGCAGAAACAAGCATCAGACAAGAAGACCTCTTTAAACTCTCACCTGGAAGACATGAACCTATCAGAAGAGTGATGACAAAGGGAGTGGCTGGCATTGGGAAAACAGTCTTAACACAGAAGTTCACTCTGGACTGGGCTGAAGACAAAGCCAACCAGGACATCCTCTTCATATTTCCATTGACTTTCAGAGAGCTGAATGTGGTGAAAGAGAGAAAGTTCAGCTTGGTGGAACTTGTTCATCACTTCTTCACTGAAACCAAAGAAGCAGGAATCTGCAGCTTTGAAGACTTCCAGGTTGTGTTCATCTTTGACGGTCTGGATGAGTGTCGCCTTCCTCTGGACTTCCACAAGAGTGAGATCCTGACTGATGTTACAGAGTCCACCTCAGTGGATGTGCTGCTGACAAACCTCATCAGGGGGAAACTGCTTCCCTCTGCTCGCCTCTGGATAACCACACGACCTGCAGCAGCCAATCAGATCCCTCCTGAGTGTGTTGACATGGTGACAGAGGTCAGAGGGTTCACTGACCCCCAGAAGGAGGAGTACTTCAGGAAGAGGTTCAGAGATGAGGAGCAGGCCAGCAGGATCATCTCCCACATCAAGACATCACGAAGCCTCCACATCATGTGTCACATCCCAGTCTTCTGCTGGATCACTGCTACAGTTCTGGAGGATGTGTTGGAAACCGGAGAGGGAGGAGAGCTGCCCAAGACCCTGACTGAGATGTACATCCACTTCCTGGTGGTTCAGGCCAAAGTCAAGAAGGTCAAGTATGATGGAGGAGCTGAGACCGATCCACACTGGGATAAAAAGAGCAGGAAGATGATTGAGTCTCTGGGAAAACTGGCTTTTGATCAGCTGCTGAAAGGAAACCTGATCTTCTATGAATCAGACCTGACAGAGTGTGGCATCGATATCAGAGCAGCCTCAGTGTACTCAGGAGTGTTTACACAGATCTTTAAAGAGGAGAGAGGCCTGTACCAGGACAAGGTGTTCTGCTTCATCCATCTGAGCGTTCAGGAGTTTCTGGCTGCAGTCTACATGATCCACTGTTACACCAACAGGAAGACTAAGAAGCTGCAGGACTTCCTGGGAAGAAACTACATCTACTCACCTCTGGATGAGTTTCTAAACAGAGTCATGATTAAATCCCTGGAGAGTAAAAATGGTCACCTGGACCTGTTAGTTCGCTTCCTTCATGGCCTCTCTCTGGAGTCCAACCAGAGACTCTTAGGAGGTCTGCTGGGTCACACAGAGAACAGTCCAGGAATCATCCAGAGAACCATCAACAATCTGAAGAAGATGAACACTGATAAAATGTCTCCTGACAGAAGCATCAACATCTTCCACTGTCTGATGGAGATGAACGACCTCTCAGTTCATCAGGAGATCCAAGAGTTCCTGAAGTCAGAGAACAGATCAGAGAAGGAACTCTCTGTGATCCACTGCTCAGCTCTGGCCTACATGCTGCAGATGTCAGAGGAGGTTCTGTATGAGTTGAACCTTGATCAGTACAGAGCATCAATGGAGGGACGACGGAGAATGATCCCAGCTGTGAGGAACTGCAGAAAGTTTCGGTGAGTCCTGATGTGATCATGAACAGAATCAGTTTGATTTTTCTTGAACCATCAACACATAAAAGCAAGTACAAGTTGCATCATTTTCCAGCAACAATATTAAACAATTCCATAAAGACAAAAAAGTCAGAACAAAAACTAATAATCTAGTTTGAGAAGAGACAGGATGAAGCTTTTCTTGTTCTCCTCCTTCTATATCAGCTCATTAAACACAAAAACAAGACAAAAACTTTTCTTTATTGGGAACATTCTAAAAATTAAACATAATCAAAATAATTTCTGTGTAAAACTTCCAACTTTATTTGAACAGCACTTTTCCTTCCTTAAAATTTTTTTTGCGTGCTTTCAAGTTTTTCCTTTGTTGAGCTTTAACAGGGTTCCCATGAATCCTTGAAAAGTCTTAAAAGGCAGTGAATTAATTCATGGAAAAACAAGGCCTTAATTGGCATTAAAATGTCTTGAATGTTTCAACAAATGCTAAGTAGGATGTTATGATTGTAATTAGTGTCAAATCTAAAAATAATAGGCAACATTTATTTCTTCAAACTAATTTGTGAATAGCAGTGACGCCACATGCTCACTGGAGCGGAACCAACAACATAGTGATGTGTTTGCGGCCGTGACTCCGCAGATGCACGTCGTTTATGCAGCAGTTGTACCTCATGCAAGCATGGGAAAGTGTACATTTAATGACATTGTCTGGCAGAATAAAGGGAGACTATTGCGGCGAACTTGGCGTGGTGGTGACTATACGGTGGAGAGTGGAGAGAGGAGCTAATAACAGGGCTAAGTTAGCATGCTGAGGCCATGTTAAACATGCTGCTATTATTTGGCTGATGGACTCTTTCAGTGTGTCTGTATATTATGTGTTAACCGACTGGTGTTTAGCTGTAGTGGTGTCGTCCAATATTTTCTTATCTTCAGACATAATAGTGTAGGAGATGTTTCTTTACCTGCTTGATAGTTTCTACTGAGACACCAATCTTGTGTCTTGTGTCCAAAAGTGTCATTAGTCCTTAAATTAAATTCATTATAGACGTCAACTTAAAATCATCCTTTTATTTTATGCCCTTTGTGCACTCAAAAAACTGACAACATAAAAGGCCAAGTGGCCTTGCCCCTAAAATGACCAAATTCCAGGCCTGGACCTAAGGGACGGCCCCCTCACGGCAGACAGGAACAACCCAAGCATAGCACCCCCCCATGAGGAAACACCAGAGAACTACAAGACTAAAACAATGAGATGTGGTAGGAAATTCAAATAAACACATGAAAAATAAATAGAAAGAAAATAAAATAGTAAAGAAGGAGTCTCAAACTGTTGTAAAAATGATTTCACTCCAAATCCTTATGAGATAAAACCTTTATTTGTTTTTAAATGTGTGATGTTATTGCACATTTTCATTTCCTCCTCCATATCATTCCATATCTTCCATTATAACACATTTTATTTATTTGTCTCATGACAGACTTGTTGACTGTGAACTCTCAGAGAGTCACTGTGAAGTCGTGGCCTCAGCTCTGAAGTCCAACCCCTCCCATCTGAAACATCTGAACCTGACTGGAAACAACCTGGAGGATTCAGGAGTGAAGCATCTATCTGCTGGACTGGAGAGCCCAAACTGTAAACTGGAGACTCTGAGGTCAGTTTTCATTTCTTTTCTTCTCAGGCTTCTGAAGAATGGAGATCCAGTTTAGATGAGTTCTCTTGTCAGGACTGTCAGATAGAAAAGGAGCTGAAAGAGTTGAAATGAAGGAGCATCATGTTCCTGAACATCAGCAGGTATCTCCTCAGTCATCGGTGGTGGGTCTGATCACAAACCACATCAAGTCCAGTCTTCACATGTGTTGACATTAACAGAGTTCTTGGTGTCACTAATCATTCTTTCTGTCCATACTGTCTGTGGACAAATCCCCTTATAGTCTGACTCCAATCAGACCAGATGGAGGACAACATCCACAGTGTTGTTGTGTTGTGTTGATCTTCAACTCATCTTGTTCTTCAGCACATCCAGTCAGTATCAGTTTGTGTTTCCACAGTGTTTCCTGCTGAGCTGCAGTGGAGGGACAGGAACTCAAAGAGGAACTTTGATTAGTGTCAGTCAGACTGCTGAAGCTTCATATTAGTGTCAGCTCAACAGTGGAGTTGTGTTAGGAAGAGACCACTTCACAGTCAGTGTGGACAGCAGGAATCTCAACAACTCTGTCATGGAATCAGTCCATATGACATGTGACTGTTGTTGGAAGACACACTTGAACATGTCAACTTGTCCTTTAACATTTGAATGACACAAACCTCCTGAGACACCAAATCCAGGAAGAAGAAGGTCCTGGAATCAAAGAACTAATCAGCAGTCCAACATGTGTGAAGAGATATTGATCCTGTAATGAGGTCATCAGCATCTTATTGATCTGTGTTGACATCAATAGTTGTCTGAATGTTGTGCTGACGTTTGGATGATGTCTGTAGAAGGCTGACATGATGAAGATCCACAATAACACAAGGACAAAGTCACTCTACTCATTTTAGAGAACAGCTCATTGATCAGGACACATTTCACACCTCAACACATCTGACTGATCATCAATCATTTCATCTTTTATTCTTTATTCAGGTTGAGGAGATGCAGTTTGTCAGAGATCAGCTGTGATTCTCTGGGACCAGCTCTGAAGTCCAACCCCTCCCATCTGAAACATCTGGACCTGAGAGACAACAACCTGAAGGATTCAGGAGTGAAGCAGCTGTGTGATTTTCTGGAGAGTCCAGACTGTAGACTGGAGACTCTGAGGTCAGTTCACTGTCTGTTACGAGTTCACTGAAGTTGTAGTGACGACTCGACCAAAATAAAGTGGCAGAGACGAGGGGTGTCTGTATTAGTTGAACACGCTGTTCAAAGATACGCCAAGAATTCCCCAAATACTTTGAATTCATTTATTTAAGTAACAGAAGACTAATGTGCAAAAAATCTTTAAAAAAAAAAAATACACAAAAGTGATCAATGAAGCAAAACGTGGTCAACAAAAAGTACGGCGTCCTTGTGCCCTCACCCACTTTCCTTGTTTTAAACCCAGCTGCTGTGTAAGTGAACAGGTGATAATAATAACTAATTATCTCTGCCCACACTGATGTGACCTAACCACCATGATTGAAAGATAACAACATATCAGAACCAAAAAATAACCCAAATACATCCCATACAAAATAAGGGATTCACAATTCATCAGACTTCCTCATGCCTCCAGAGCCGGCCCAAGCCTCCATGGGGCCCGGAGCTAAATTAGATTTTGGGGCCCTCTGTTTCTGCCAATAATATTGATGGTTGATATGCACACACCTACTATAAACTCATTGCAGCTCTGATTATCCTATTGTCAGTCTGACATGTTTTTACACATCTATGCTGTTTTTGTTGCAACAAGCACAGTCAAAACTACTCTGACTCAGTTCAAAGATACAAACATTACAACTTTTGATTCATTAGGTTTGGTTTCAAAAAATAATTTATAGTGCAACAAGAAATAAATCACAAAATAAACAATAAAATATCTTAAAACAAACACTTAAATAATGACATGAGTTCTCTGAAAGAAGGAAACAAGAATGGTTTAAAAACATAAAGTTGAGTAATTAGGTCTCAAAATTATGCAAATTTATGTAATTATGTGCAAAAACTTTTATACAAAAAAAATCCAAATGAACTATCTTAATCCACACATTTGACTTTTTTTAATGTGACTCTGTTCTTCCTCAACACTCCACCCACTCATAAAAAGTGGAGGCAAAGTCATTTATGACGTCACTGTAAGAACTTTGGGTTACATTACGTAATCCCTGGTTCTTTGATAACAGAGTGAAGTATTTCACTATGGGAATTGCCTTGGGCGTGACCAACTACGGAAGCTCCAATGGCACAATGTCTGTCTTTGACAGACAGGTTGACCTGTAATACAGGCCCCGCCCCCTAGTACTATCACTATCAACCGCCTCGACTCATTCTAGCCCGGTTTCTTTCTGTGCCTGTGCAAGGAGGGAAGTGCTGGTGAAACACCTCACTCTGTTATCAAAGAACCAGGGATTACGTAATGTAACCCAAAGTTCTTTTTCTAACTTCGCTCGGTGTTTCACTATGGGAGATATAGCCCACTCCTGTATTGCATCAGCTCCCCACAAATGAGAACTGGACCAACCTGCAATGAAACTATTGGGCAGGGCTAGAAGCTCCTGCCTCCAAGACTGCATGAGACAGCGATGCCTGAGTAACATCCAGCCTGTAAAAGTGCACGAAAGTGAGCGGTGTGGCCCAACTCGCCGCTGTACAAATGTCCTGAACTGACACTCCTCTGAATAAGGCCCACGATGAAGCCATGCTCCTTGTGGAATGGGCTTTCACTCCCAGAGGAGGATGAAGACCCTTACACCTATAAGCCACATATATGGCTTCCACAATCCAGTGTGACAATATTTGTCATGACAACGGCCTGCCCCTATGAGAAGCAGCCCAGGAAACAAACAACTGATCAGTCCTTCTGAATTCAGCCGTCCTCTCCATGTACATCCCCAGTGCCCGCACTGGGCACAATTTGTTAAGCCACTTCTCATCCTCTGAGGAGAATGGGGGAGGGTGAAAAGCCAAGAGCTCCACGGCGAGCACCTCTCATGAAAAGACAAACAAGAGGGTGCTGGCCAACCGGCTTGTTACCAAAGCCCACTTGGCAAGCTGAAATTGCTGCTAAGTAGACCTTAATTCTGAAAAAGGCTTTCCCTTTATCCACCAACTCCTGCAGGAAACACAATACTATAATACTATTATTGCACCACTCTTCAAAAATCCGCCACTTATTACTGCAAAGAGAGCGGGTAGAAGAGGCTCTGGTGTTCTGAATGGTCTCGATGACCTCTGGGGGCCGACCTGCAGCCACCTTTCACTGGCCACGCCCATAGAGCCATGTGTTCTGGGTGTGGGTGGTAGATTTCCCCTCGTGCTTGGGAAAGAAAATCCCTGCGAATAGGCAGAGGCCAGGGGTCGTCCACCAGAAGTTGAATTATCTCTGCCACCCAGTGTTTGGATGGCCAACGAGGAGCTATCAAAATCAGCGACAAACTCTCTCACTCCGGTTAGAGTTCCGGAGATCAATCTGAGGAGTGGGAAAGCATAAAACTGGACGTTTGGCCATGGTTGGGTGAGAGCATCTATCCCCAGTGGGGCAGTCTGACAGGGAGAAGAACAGAGGACACTGACTATTTTCTTGCGAGGTGAAGAGATCTACGGCAGCTTGGCCAAATTTTTGCCATATCTGCTCCACCCCTTTGTGGATGAAGTCTCCATTCCCCGTACAGTGGGTTTCCTCTGGACAGTAAATCTGCCCCCGGGTTCAAAATCCCCGGCACATGAGTTGCTCGAAGGGACATCAGTCTTGAGCTCAATCTCTGAGGCAACCTGTGCAGCTGCAGAGAGCGTGTGCCGCCCTGGCGGTTGATGTGAGCTACTACAGTAGAGTTGTCCATTTTCACTAAGACCACTGAGAAAGGGCAGGAAATGTCTCAGTGCTAAGAACACTGCTTGTAGCTCCAACACATCTATGTGAGCCTGAGCCATCCCCTTGGAGCAAACCCAGTTCACTGCTCTGCACATCAACGTCGTGCCCCATCTCCTGAGGGACGCGTCCGTTGTCATGGTTATCCTGGATGTCACCATCCCCAGTGGTACCCCTGAGGTTGAGAGCAGATGGATCTCTCCACTGACGGAGAGCCGTGATGCACAACGGCGTCACTTTGACCTTGCGGGAAAGATGATGGTGTGGACATAAGCGGAGGGATGCAACCCAATCTGAAAATCTCTCATCATGAGAAGCCTTAATTGCACCACAGATATGACTGATGCCATAAGGCGCAGAAGGCAAGGGCACAGCCTGAATCACAACTTTTCCTCGTCGAAAAAGTGCGAGACACCGCGTGAAGGACACTGTTCTCTCTGCCGATAGCGTAACTCGGTAAAAGGAGAAGTTAATTCTGAGTCCTAAATACTCCAGACAACTCTTTGTCCAGTTTATATTGAATCCAAGATCCCTCAGATGACTTAACACTGTACTGGAATCTATGATTGCTTGCTGAACGGGAGCATATAAGATAGTCGTGTATATATAAGAATATTCTGATGCCGCTGTTTCTCAGTGGGGACAGCGCTGCCTCGACACACTTGCTGAATACCCTCGGAGCTAGTGATAGACCAAATGGGATTTTCTGAAACTCGTAGTTTACGTCTTGATACGCAAACCTGAGAAACTTTCTGTGTGCGGGATAAATGGCAATGTGAAAATATGCATCTGAAAGATCGATCGTCACAAACCAATCGTTTGGACGTATCGAGTGACAGGGCACTTTGTGTGTTAACATTCTGAACATGTACTTTCGCAAGTGCTTGTTTAATACACGCAGGTCTAATATGGGGTGAAGAGATGCGCTCCCTTTCTTTGGAATGAGGAAGTAACAGGAGTAAAAACCCTGTTGTGCTTCCTCGTTTGGCACCTTTCTGATTGCTTGTTTGTTTAACAAAGTTGCAATCTCGTCCTCCAGGACCCGTGCTGAATCTCTGTTGGCCAATGAAGTTAACACACTGTTGAATTTCAGTGGTTTTACAGCAAACTGCAGTCTGTATCCCTGAGAAATTGTCTTTAATACCCAGGTATGGACTTTTTTATGGACCTTTCGCTTCGAACCGAGAGGGAACTGAGTGGACTCATTGTGTCGCCCAAATGTGACGTCGCCCCCTCGGTACGAAGAGAGCTGGTTCCGTCTGGGGACAGATCGAGATTGTGTTTTCTCCTTATTTGAGTTTTTTGATGTGGGGGGGGTGCATTCTGGCCGCATTCTGGGGGTGCATTCTGGCCGCTTCTACTTCCCCTCTCCGGGGTGAGACAAACCTTTCCTGCCAGCCACTGCTGCAAAGGAATGTTTACCCCATGGCCTTTGATTCTCAGCCTTGGCCTGTTGGTTGGGGTGTTGTCCCACTGTGCATCTCTGTGACCTGACACCACCTGGTTTTCCTTTTACTGCTGCAGCTCTCGCTGCGAAGCAAGGTTTTGACATCTAGGATGGGTGAGTAGTGGGTTTTCAAGGTAAGCAGAGGTCAAAGGCTTCTCCCTCCTGCTTCCTACGGGTGCTTGTCTCTCTGATCTTCTCCAAAGTCGGGCCAAAAAGACCCTTGGTGGGGTCATAGTGCGCATCTATGACCTCGGCCTTCTGACAGTCACCTAAGCCTGACAGGTTCAGCCACAACGCTCTCTCACCTGAGACTGCAAGCCCCATCACACGACCACAGCCCTGGACTGCTCCTCTGGATGAGCGCAAGATTAAATCGTTCACAAGCATATTTCATCCCAGAGGGCTGGGTTAGGTGTCCCTGAATCCAGCTGCCGCCCCATCTCCTCCAGGATCTCACCCTGATATGCAGATAACAGTGTGACTGCATTGAGCGAACACACCGACTGCGCAGCATATTTATACATATCTGATAAATAGCCGCAGTGACGCGGTCTATTTTATTGGGCAGAGAAATGCAAGAAGAAACTGAAATGGATCGGCAGTTAGGGTGGAGGTGATAAGCCATTAAAGGTTTAACCACTGGGGGTTCGGTCAACCCCAGCTCCCCCATGCCTTGAATCTCTCGCTTAGAGCAGGCCTTGGTGGGAAGCTTGCTCTTAAACGGGGCAGACCAATAATCCTCATTTCTTTCATGCATGCAGGTACTGCTGGTAAAAGCTGTTTAGCGACAGACGGAGCTGCTAGAAGCCTCTTACCATCATGCAGGTCCCTCTCAGTCCCTCCAGGGCCCTGGGCAGCCGGCCATGGGACATGGGACGGGAAGCTGGAGTCATCCTCCTCTTCCTCTATGTCGTCCAAATCGAGTTGACGTTGCACTCTGCGTCCTCGTCTCCAGCTACGCCCTCGTCGATCCCTTCCAACAATGGGGGCATAACCGGGGCCTCCGCCTCCATCATGTCCGCCCAGCTCGTAGTGGCTCGCAGCTGATGTTCGTCGGAGTCTCTGGTAGAGACAGCCGCCAGACAGGGATCCTGACTGTTGGCTACTGCTACTCTCAACCTCCTCTCCAAAATTTTCTCTGGCATAGAAGCACAATGAGAACACACTTGCGGGTCAGCTAGTGAAGCCTGGGCGTGTTGACAGCCCATGCAGGCAATGCAAATAGGGTGAGGGTCCCTGCCTGAAATTGACGCACTGCAAGCCGTGGGGCACGGGTGGGATGCAGCCTCTTTTGCCTTCGGCACCGGCCGTTTGGTGGGGGTAGCGCTCATCGACATACTGAGGTGGAGAGATAACGCTGGTACAGAAGGCTCGTCACAACACGTTAGCCTGTCTGTCACTGTCACTAGCACGGGGCTAATACCACACTAGCTGAACTTGACCGAGTTAAACCGCCACAACACGATAGCTTAACCCGATTATGTTAAGCTTACAAGCTAATGCTAGCCCAACCAAGACCAAATGAGCTCATCTTGATATGATAGCCGAAGTTACAAAGACACCAGCTACCAAGTTGTAACACCAAGTAACCGAGTGACAGCTTGCCTTTACGCGGACACTGACCTTTAACCACTGCGTAACTAAGCGTAACAAAGCCCGAAACCTGCGTTCGGCGATGTTCTCCTTGATGGGACGCCTGAGAACAGTTAAACAGAAATCCAAGCTAGCCTGGATGCGCTGAGGGAGCTTGTTGTAGTTTCTCACAGGAAGAAAGCGAGAATGAGTAAGGACAGTGCGGTTGACAGTGATAGTACAAGGGGGCGGGGCGGGGCCTGTGTCACAGGTCAACCTGTCTGTCAAAGACAGACGTTGTGCCATTGGAGTTTCCGTAGTTGGTCATGCCCAAGGTGATTCCCATAGTGAAAAAGAAAAAGAACTCTGATGACCAATGTTGTTGTTAATACTAATCACTGCCAGTCCACTCATCCTTCCTTGTGCCACTGACGATCACAAGTAGTTCTTCATTCATTTGAGCGTTGAAAAGCTCCACTCTGCAGATGCAACAGTCACAGGGAGAGTTCAGGCTTTCCATAGAAGCTACCCATCAGTGGACAGTACAAGGGACAGTGGGCACAGAGGATGGGGGGAGGAGAAAAAGCACTGTAGAGGATGGAGATGGACTTAAGATGAAAAATATACATACATATACACACATATTAATGAGGTTCTTTCAATTAATCACTTTCCCTTTGGGTGGAATTCTTCTTCTAGGTACAAATGAACTGTGGGTAATGCATCGGGTGAGGGACAGACTGTCACCATCCAGTACACATTTGAGCCTGAAGATGGACTGGTACTGGACTGATTCTGAGCCTCCAAAGTACTTTAACAGTGTCTTGGGCAACTTTCACATGAGTTGATGTAGAAAGTACATATTTATTTTACATGGAAAAATGACCATGCTCTGCAGCAAACAATGTGTGCAAACAACACATCTCAAACTTAAGGGTGTAACGGTACACACAAGTCATGTCAGCAAACTAGCAAACGTCATCACGCTTGCTAGCACAAGGTGACGTTTAATGTTCGCTATCAAACGTTAGCAAAAACTTTACTTTTTAAACTATACGGCTAACCCCGACAATCAACTCAGTCACAGTTTTTTTTTTTTTTTTTTTTTTTTTTTTTCAGTCACAGTTAAATCTCAGTATCACAGCAATATTAAGCAGTTTAACCGGCCAGTTGTAATACATTTCTCTAGCTTTTAGTCAACTAATTTGCTGTAGATGGCCTCACAAATATCTTTGAAAAACATTCCATTACCAAGACATGCAAGCAGACCTTTATCTTGGCCTTTTCTCCTCTTCCTCTTTCTTCTTCTTTATTATCTTTGTCCCCATGTCCTTTCTTTCCCACGTTGTTTTGCCTCCAACTACCTGCTGTAGCTTAGCTTAAAGGCTGGTAGGACACAGTAATGTTGAGCTGAACATTTAAAACCTGAACATCATGAATTATTCAGGATTTAATCTACATCTTTTATTCTTCATTCAGGTTGATTAAATCAAGTTTGTCAGAGATCAGCTGTGATTCTCTGGGACCAGCTCTGAAGTCCAACCCCTCCCATCTGAAACATCTGAATCTGAGTATCAACAACCTGAAGGATTCAGGAGTGAAGCAGCTGTGTGGTTTTCTGGAGAGTCCAGACTGTAGACTGGAGACTCTGAGGTCAGTTCACTGTCTGTTACTGTTGTAGATCTGATATGTTTAATCACCAACTGAATCTAATTCATGTTCATCCAGAACTTTCCTCCATGAATCTGTAAATGTCCTTTAGTTCAAGACGACTTCACTGAAAGGAATTAATCAATGTCTTAGTAAATATCACAATAACAAATAACTTGATAAAATCTCTAAATGGAACTTAAGTGAATGTTTGAGCTGGACACACCAAAATAAATTACTAACAATTCAACAGGTCATTTTTATTAACTTTATTTTCATTGTGTGAGTTTGTTTCACAGAAGTTCATAAGTATTTGACTCAGAGAAACTGTAGAAAATGTCCTCTGTTAGTTGTTAAAGTCAATGAAGCTTAAAGGCTGTTAGGACACAGTAATGTTGAGCTGAACATTTAAAACCTGAACACATCTGATTGAATTATTCAGGATTTAATCTACATCTTTTATTCTTTATTCAGGTTGTGGAGATGCAGTTTGTCAGAGATCAGCTGTGATTCTCTGGGACCAGCTCTGAAGTCCAACCCCTCCCATCTGAAACTTCTGAACCTGGGTGGAAACAACCTGAAGGATTCAGGAGTGAAGCAGCTGTGTGGTTTTCTGGAGAGTCCAGACTGTAGACTGGAGACTCTGAGGTCAGTTCACTGTCTGTTACTGTTGTAGATCTGATATGTTTAATCACCAACTGAATCTAAGTCAGAGACAACAATTGTCAGTTTTTCAATTTATCTTTGAGTTGTTTATCTTGACATTGTTGAGCTCATGTAAAGTTGATGAAAGGGTTATAATCTGAGTTATTTGTTGATGTCGTTTTCTCTGATTAAAGCTGAAGCAGGTCTAATTTAATAGATTTCATCTATTTATTGTCTGGTTTCAGTTTATTAAATCTTAGTTAAGTTTCTTTATTTCGAACATAAAAACAAAACAGAGCAACAAAATAATCATATAGAATCATAAATAACAGTAAATGAGAAAATCAATAAATTAACAATAAAGTAACAGATTATATATGAACTTATTTTATCCCACCCCTTTTAATAGCTCAATGATTTATATATTATTCACTTCCTGTCAGTATGATAATAATAATAGTCTTTATAATATATGTACATACATACACACACAGAGATATAACATGCACACATTACCAAAGACAACACAAAATATATATAAGAACACAAATAAGAAAAATGAAAGTATTAAATGACAATAACACCCATCACTCGTTGTTGAGTCAGACCCTTTCTTTCTTGTTTGTACTTGTAAGAATCCTCTCTTTATATATTTTAAACTGTTTATGTTTGAACATTCCTTGAGCGTCTCCTCCAAACTGTTCCATTGTTTAACACACAAGTGAAACACAAACAGTCCTCCTTGTTGTGTTCTGTAGTTTCATTTCAAATGACATGTAACAATGAACCCCTTCCTTCCAGTAATTGTTGAATGTTTTGTGTAGGAGGATGGTTTTTTGCTGTTGAACAGGATGAGGGCGTCTGAAATCCATATCCACCATATCTTTGAATGTTTAGGAGTTTTGTTCTAATGAGCAGTTTGAAAATAATGTGTGATTTCAGATCCAGTTTTATATGCCATGCCATCATGCAGTTTTAGCTTTTGCTATTTCAACCTGCTATAACCCAAGAATTTATTTTGGTCCGACGAATAAACAGAGAAAATGAGCTGAGTTGTTTAAAGCGTCTCTGGTCACTTTTCAGAGGCTTTTTTAGTTTGGGGGCACTGGATGTTCAGAGAAATAAACTGAAGACAATCCAAAGCAACTAACATCTAAAGCAAATCTATTTCAATAATGTTGATGATCATTCCCTGAGTCAACACCACAGCTGAGATCATGTGTTCTGATGCAGGTGTTTGAGGTGTGTTTAGTGTCTGAGCTTCCTGCTGTTTATCATCATATCAGTCACATTTCATTGGGAGTCAAACCTGCTGTGATCCATGTAATCAGTCCATTGCTCTCTGAACCACCAGCTGCTGAAGGAGCCTACACACCTCACACTGTCACATATTTATGTCTGTGAAGACATGATGGGAGATCCACAATAAACACAAGGGACCAAAGTCACTCAGACATGGAGAGGAGATTTATTCTACAATCTTTTATTCTTTATTCAGTTGATGTTGTTGCAGTTTGTCAGAGATCAAGCTGTGATTCTCTGGGACCAGCTCTGATGTCAACCCCTCCATCTGAAACATCTGGACCTGAAAGTCACAACACCTGAAGGATTCAGGAGTGAAGCAGTTGGTTTGTGGTTTTCTGGAGAGTACAGACTGTAAGACTGGAGACTTGGAGGAGTTCACTGTCTGTTACTGTTGTAGATATGATATGTTTAATCACCACTGATTCTTATTCATGTTATCCAGAACTTTCCTCCATGAATCTGTAAAAATGTCCTTTAGTTTCAAGACGGTATGGTTCACTGAAAGTAAATTATCAATGTCTTAGTAAATATCAACAATACACATGATAAACTTGATAAAATCTCTAGATGTATCTTAAGTGAATGTTGGCTGGACACACAAAATAAATGACTTATCAATTCAAACAGGTCATTTTATTAACTTTTTTTCATGCGTGTGTGAGTTTGTTTCATAGAAGTTCACTCAGTATTGACTCAGAGAAACTGTAGGAAATATGTCCTCTGTTAGTTGTTAAGTAATGAAGCTTAAAGGCTGTTAGGACACCGTAATGATTGAGCTGAACATTTAAAACCTGAACACATCTGTTGAATTATTAAGGATTTCATCTCTATATCTTTTTGTTTTATCCTCTGGTTGGATTAAATGCAGTTTGTCAGAGATCAGCTGTGATGATTCTCTGGTTCAGGCTATGAAGTCCAACCCTCCCATCTGAAACATCTGAAACTGAGAGGACAAACAACCTGAAGGGATTCAGATATGTCATGCAGCTTCTTGATCTTGAGGTGAGTCCCAGACTATAAACTGGAGACTCTGAAGTGATTAGGGGTTCCAGTCAGTCCATGCTGCTTTCTATCGGTATCGTCCTAAACACCACTTAGTATCAATGATCCAGTGATTATCTGTAAACTGCCGCTTACTCAGTGAAGCTGTGAGAGGAGAATGGAGACGGCTTCAGGATTGGACAGAAAGACAGAGGGAGATCTAGAGACAACAGTCAGCCAATCAGATGAGCCAGAAGCTTGTTGTGATCATGTGTTTGAGTTGATGTGAAGACGACTGTTGTTGTTGTGTTGGTGTGTCCAGGAAATAAAGCTGGATTCCAGCTGACAGCCTTCCAAGATGTATAGAGACAGTGGTGGTCATTCATCACATCTGATCAACAACTGATCACAGCTCTGAGATCAGTCTGACTGAAGCATGCACATCACAGAAGCAGCATTACATTTAGTAACCATGAGTTTCTTAGTCAGCTGATCTTTGTTTCCATGGAGCAGCAGTAAATCCATCACTAAAGTGTTGGTGCAGTAATGAAGCGTTCAGGACTCTCAGCAGTTTCTTAGTGAAATCTGCAGAGGAAACAGACTTGATGCTAAAAGTCTCTGCAGGTCTGTGTGTGTTCACTCCAACACGTTAACATGAAGCTGAAAGGAAGCTGGCTGAGCTCCACAGCTGCTCCACTGCTGCTCTGAACAGGACTCAAGTCCCTGCTGCTCTTTCTACTGGATGTGATGATGAAGGGAAACACTCCTTCACCTCCTCTCTTCTTTCTCCTCCTCTCTACAGGTGGAGGAGGTAACATTAACCAGGAGGGTGTGTGTTGTGAGAGGATGAGCTGTGTCCTGATGATCCAGAGGTTGAAGCAAACTCTGACTGGACCATGTTACTGGGAGGTGGAGAGGAGAGCTTCATCCACATGGTCTCCATTTAAGACCATCAACAGAGCTGCACTTCAACTCTTCACAGAGCTCCAACAAATCAAGTCCAGTCCCTCATCAATGATTCAGACACATCTATCAACAACATGTCAACCTGCCAGCATCAACAGTCCTTCCTGTTGTTGTGGAGATGTTTCTTCCAACTACATTCTAATGTCTGTCTTCTCTTGTCTCTGTAGAAACAGGAGATTCCACATGTGTTTCCTCCTGTTTCATCCACATATTTGTTTGATTGGAGCAGGAGCTGGAGTGAGCAGCAGTCTGCTTTATCTGTCACTGATTATTGATTGGATTAGTCAGATTGTCAGTGACAGTGTTGATGGATGTTTGGCTTTGGTCAAACTATTTATCTTATGTATTAATGATATATGGAAAGTGTCTAACATTTATAAAACAAATATTTTGTGCTCAGGGGAGATTTCCAGCAGCTGTTATTGATGGTCAAAGGAGAATTTCTAAAACTAAAGTGTTGGTTTGATGAAAACAAATCATATCATGAATGAATGAATGAATCATTTCATATCATGAAACCTGAACAAAACTAAGTTCATGATATTTGGAAATCATCAAATGAATCAAGAGATATGTTTGGAAACTGAAAATGTGGAAAGTGAAAGAGTCAATGAAATGAAGTTTGTTGGTGTTTTAATTTATCAGAAGCTCTGCTGGAAACCTCACATCAAATATTTGTGCTCCAAAGTATCCAGAAGTATTGGGACACTGGGTAAAATGAAACACATTGTAGATCAGAAATCACTGCTAATTTTGTACGATGCTGTTATTGCACTTAAGCTAATTTTACTCTTTTTTTTAATTTTTTTTTTTAAACTTATTTTTTATTTGACACATACATACAAAGAAACACAAACTCAACAACATAGGAGATGTGTATTACACAGTTACATTTGCTCTTTAAAAGTCTTTTCCATTCCCTATCCTCTCATTGACTGGATCTTTATAATTATTAGTCGTTATTCTTGTACTTAACATGTCATGCTTTCATATTCCAATCCACATCCACGTTCCGTTATTCTTTACCATCATTAAATATTAGTATGAGTCATTTACAAGTAAAAAAAAAACAACCATAAAAAGTACAAGTACTTTACAAGTAAGAGAAAAAACAACAACAATTCAGAAGTAAAGAAAGAAAAAGGAAAGGAAAGTAAACACACTGCTATATTTATTGAATAAAAAAAAAAAAATTAATAAAATAAAAATGGAGGTGACTAGAGTTCTGGCATTGCCTGCCCTATTAATGACCATCTCTTGTCAAGCAAATTTGTTTTCAGCTGTAGTCTTGCTGTGATTTTCTCCATGATAAACACATTTTTTACCCTGTCTCTCCGTTGCGTTATGCTTGCCGGCTTTCAACCAGGAAGCTGTTATTTTCTTTTTTGCTATCAGCAGCAGGATTCTCAGTCAATATTTAGAGTTTTTATCTGTCATATCGTCAGTAACCAGCACCAGGTGAAGCAAATCTTTAAATCAATGACTGACTGCTTGCTCTTCTGCAACGTCTCCCTGAAGAAGAAGAAGAAGAAGAAGGAGAAGAAGGAGAAGAAGAAGAAGAAGAAGAAGAAGAAGAAGAAGAAGAAGAAGACATGCCATTGGCTGTTGGGACACTGAACATCCGTCTTTGACGTTACGCTTAACAAGGTCAACTACCACCACGCGGCTGTTCCCGTTTGGTCACAGAAACTTGGAGCAAACATCAGCTAATGTCGAGGCTGGAGGAAGGACGAAGGCAGAAGGCAAGTATCAAACTGAAGCTGAGTAGTATTAGCTTTATTTACCACCATGCCTCTGACTTTACTCAGTCGGCAAAACCAATCCGCTAGCATGTCATCAATTGAAATGTTAGCTAACTATGATGACAAAAGTATGGCCGGCGGCGGCGTCTGCCAGTGTTAGTCATAGATATATATCTATGACTGTTAGTAGTCAGCCAGACCAACCACTTTTTATTTTATTTACACTAACGTTAGCTTAGCACTTAACAGTCAGTCATTACGTTTATTTTTGATAACTGACTGACACAGGCGGAGAGAAAGAGGAATCACAGCGCACTGCTTCACTGTACAGTTCAGCATGGAAAGGAGTGGAGTTCTTAACCACCAGTTTATGCCATGAAATCAACTCTCACCACTTATCTGCAGAGAGAAAGAAGAAACAATGATGAACAATGATTAGCTGTTTATTATTTAATAACAGCTAATGTTTTCTGTCTTCTCTTCAGGTGCTTACAGCTCAGGAACTGCAACTTGACCTCGGTCAACAAGTAGTTCAAGTATGGATACCACACCTCGTCAACTGTCTGGATAGAGTATGGATTCATTTCCAGGTTTGACGAAGTTTCAAATCAGTGTTGTGGATGTATGGTGACTTGTATGTAAATTGGTAACTCAACTATTTTTTATTTTTTTTTACCTTTTTCTTTCATAAACCGTTCAGTTGAATTTTATTGTTTTTCTTGTTTCAGAACCAGTCACTTTAATTGAATTGCTTTTTGAATATTGCTGCAATAATGGTTACTTGCTACGGTTGAATAAAAATAGGGAGAATGGGAAATTGTAGCTGTTCTTGTTCAGCTTGGTCTCATTTTTTTTGTTGGACATGTTTTGAAAAGATCAAATTATTGTTGTATACTGTTGCTTTACATCTAATATAGTCATATACAGCCTTTTTAAATGAAAAAAAATGCCATTAAAACTCACTAATAAGAGCACATTTCTGCAACATTAAGTATATAATTCATATTACAATGTTAATTTGTCATCTTCATGGGTAATTTTCTAGGTAATTTAATTGTTTAACAACGTGAAAATGTTTCTAATTAAATGTTAAAACAACCTGAAAATAAGGCAAAATCTTGTTAAAATGGCAAGTATAGACTGTATTTTAATGATGGAAAATAAATGTATTTGTACAAGAAAGTAATTTTCTGTTATTTCACGGTATTTTTCTGGCAGCAGGAAAAGTTTACGGTCAAGGATCGACTTTTGTTTAATGTCATCAGAGTTTACAGTTTGTTTCAGATTTCTCACATTCTCATGCTCCTTTGTCTGATCAGAAACTGATAAGTCCAAAACTGAGGGGTTCTAAAGAAAAATCAAACATTAGAGGTTATTGGAAAATGATCAATGACATATTCGATGATAATAAAAAAAGTTAAAGAGGGTGTAAATTTACTTGCTAAAGATATATTTAATAGAAAAGAAATGGATTCAGTTCAAAAATGGGAATTCTTTAAGTTTAAAATTAGAGAAGTTGCAATTAAACGCAACAAAGAAATAAAAAAAATGAAAAAATGAATGCCCTATTAAATCAGCTGCAACCTCTAAGCTCCAAGCAAGACTTATCTGAGGATGAATTAATATTAAAAAGTCTCAGTGAAGAGCTTAATAGAATGTATGTGAATTTAGAATCCTGCAACGTCTCCCTGCACAAACACACAAAAGAGAAAGAAAGAGAGAGAAAGAAAGAAAGCTAACTGAAACGTAAGGCTAACGTGAGGTAATTAACGTGAAAATTTCACTAAAGTCCGTTAAAGTTTTGTTGTCAGGAGACATTATGTAAAGTTGTTTTGATCGTTAGGTTTTAAACATTACCAAAATACTACCACTACTGCTAATTCTAAAATGTTACTGCTATTAGTGCTACTATTACTTAAATGCTAGCGGTTTTACTTCTGCTGCTGCTATAACTACTACTACAATAATAATCACCTATAATAAGGTTCTGTATCCTGTTGTGCCTGCTGTAAATCCAATTTGAATTGCCTTTCTGATGGTCTCATTGCGCCACCGAATCACCCCTTTGTTCTTCTGGCTGAGTGCATGAATCTGGTCCTGATTGAAAACTGAAGTAAACTTTTGTTGAAGGTTGTTGTTTCTCCTCCTAAGTGCCAAATTGATTCTTTTTGTGTCGTGCTAGAGCCCTCTCTGCTTTTATCCTCATATTTCTTTCCTTTTTTAATCCCCTCAGCAGGTCCTCCACACTGGCCCTGTCATGACTGGCCCCTGGCAGACTGGTTCCTGGATGAGTGGCCCCTGACTGACTGGTACACTGGTTCCTGGATGAGTGGCCCCTGACTGACTGGTACACTGGTTCCTGGATGAGTGGCCCCTGACTGACTGGTTCCTGGATGAGTGGCCCCTGACTGACTGGTACACTGGTTCCTGGATGAGTGGCCCCTGACTGACTGGTACACTGGTTCCTGGATGAGTGACCCCTGACTGACTGGTTCCTGGATGAGTGGCCCCTGACTGACTGGTACACTGGTTCCTGGATGAGTGGCCCCTGACTGACTGGTACACTGGTTCCTGGATGAGTGGCCCCTGACTGACTGCTACACTGGTTCCTGGATGAGTGGCCCCTGACTGACTGGTACACTGGTTCCTGGATGAGTGGCCCCTGACTGACTGGTACACTGGTTCCTGGATGAGTGACCCCTGACTGACTGGTTCCTGGATGAGTGGCCCCTGACTGACTGGTACACTGGTTCCTGGATGAGTGGCCCCTGACTGACTGGTTCCGTGATGAGTGGCCCCTGACTGACTGGTACACTGGTTCCTGGATGAGTGGCCCCTGACTGACTGGTACACTGGTTCCTGGATGAGTGACCCCTGACTGACTGGTACACTGGTTCCTGGATGAGTGACCCCTGACTGACTGGTTCCTGGATGAGTGGCCCCTGACTGACTGGTTCCTGGATGAGTGGCCCCTGACTGACTCGTACACTGGTTCCTGGATGAGTGGCCCCTGACTGACTGCTACACTGGTTCCTGGATGAGTGGCCCCTGACTGACTGGTCCTGTCCCTGTTAAAGTGGCCGCTTGAACGCCGGCCCTGGACTGACTGGCCCCTGGCAATATCAAAGGTCACAGGCTTGTCTCTAAGCACTAATGTCCATCAGGGGGGTGGTGGGGGGTCATTTGTCTGTCTGTTTATCTAGCAGTCTATCTCCACCCACTGATATGATGCTGGGAATGTGTTATATCAAGTACAGATTAAGCGCTACCTGCTGTCTTATCTAACCCTTCTCCCTGACCCTGTTCACTTCTTTACAGGACACAGATGAAAAGCATGAGAAGGGTGTGAATGGAACGGCCATAAAAGCTCTTGTTTGCTTGTGTATTGGTTTGAAGTTTTCATTGAGGACCCTTAAGCAAAGCCAGATCTTGTGACCCTGCCTTCACTTTTACAATCTGTCCATTTATGCCACCAGCTTTTAGCCTGGTCCCGGGACACATGCAGGAGCCCAGAGTGAGGCGGCTGTGAGGACATTCTGTCCCCTTTTCCAGACCCGTCTGTGTGTTCATGGTTTCATTGCCCCACTTTGTTTGTAGGTTAATGGTTTTTGTTTGTTAACACACACACTGCTGTTATTGTTGTAGTTTGTTCTTATCATTCTTTATTATTATTATTATTTATTAATAATATAATAATATATTATGTATGGTAATAACAATATATATTATTATTCCTATTCATTTTCTTTCTAATTAGTGGTTGTTTGATCTGATACATGGCTCCATCTTGAAGTCTCCATGGTTCTGATGCATGTCCTACAAAAAGAACTAAATGTCCTTTTGTCTCCTACATGTCCTTTAAAAATAACTAAACTTGGTAATAAAGATAAAACGTACTTTGGAAAAGCTGACATTTCACAAAACAGGTAAATGCTAAGAGTGTAATAATAATAATAATAGTCCAATAATACTAAAAATTCAATGGCAACTTGTTTATCTAAGTGCAAATACAGAACAACCAACCTTGTAAAGTTAGCATCACTCACGTAAGTAGCCTAGCCGAGCTAACACCAACTTTTCCCTCCAAAAGTTTATTATCAATGCAGTACTTTCAATTGTAAACCCCACAGCTCAAAAGCATAACTGACACTAACGTACATACAATAGTGCAAAAAGGGTTAAAAACGTGTGTGTGTTTTATTTGATATTTACCGTGCAATAGCTCACTCTGTCCCACAAAACAATGACCGCTATGACAGCCTGCGGTTTGTTTGGAACTATTGAGGCTACATGAACCACGTGACAGCCCTAGCGGCGACATCAAAGCGTGTCGCAACTCTGTTTTACTATATAGCTCTGGTGCAGGTGTAAGTCCAAGTTTGTGTTGCCAGATCGGGCGTTTACAGGTAAAATCTGACAGGTTTGAGTTTAATTTACAGCTAAAAATACAGTTGTGAACAAACTCTGTTCTGGTTCAGGATGATTTCGTCTGGTTTTCTAATAACGTGATGCTGATTTGAAACCAAACTAATATTCTGGTGGTTGTTGAACAGCACTCACTGGGCTGGAAACCATCAGCTGTATCTGGCAACACGACGAGTTTCCTGGTTTGACTTTACTTTCTCTTTCTCCAGGGTCGTGTCGCAGATCTTTTTCTCCATCTGAAGGTAATGAAGCAGTTTGTGGTATTTTCTTCATCACCAGCTCAGTTCCATGTGCATGAACATGATTGAAGATGATTTTATTTCCTTCATCTTTTCATCGAGGACACAGTCGGGCTTTTATTTTGAAACTGTGTGTAGAAGTTTGATCTGCTTTTGTAACGTAGAGCGGTTGTACTTTTAAAGGACTTTTAACCCCTGTTAGAATTCATGGTCGTTTATTCTTCAAAGGGGGAAGACTAAGTACATTTTGCTATTTAGAAAACATTTATTGAGATATAGAAAATTAATCATGTACATGGACCTCTTTGTTTGTGAGGCTCCCAAAAAAGGTGATGTAAAGTAAGATTCCCAAATAAACCACAAAATGAATATGATCATTTTGCCACGGTTCAGACTCGGTTTAGGTCGTCCCCCCAATCATTTCCTGGATTCTACAATGATGTGTCACCTCCTACAATAAAGTATATGAGAGAGAGATAGAGAGAGAGCAAAGGGTGAAGTCCAACAACTGATAAGTTTGATCAACACTATTGAAAACATAAATTAAAAACTCTCAGCTGATAATAGCTCTGTCTCAGTTGTGGGGGCATTTCCCTGCACTCACTCTCTCACATGGTTTTTACTTTTATGCAATTTACTACAGATTCAGTGACACAAATAATAATAATAATAATAATAATAATTAGAATGTAGCCGAGTATTAAAGATTTTATTAAAGAAAATGGTGTAGGAATAGATTAGTTGGACTCAGTGCTTGGGGCAAAGACTTAGGGGGGGCAGTAGGGCCTAGACCAAGGCAGTGGGGCTCATGAAGACCAGACGACCCATGATGGCTAGCTGCGTTAGGCAGTTTGAACCAAGCCCTGTTTTATACTGGTACTGGACTGGAAATGGAGGATCTGCAGGCTGAAGTACAGGCCCTTAAGGAGAGGGTGGAAGAGGATGAGGCAATGGCAGCCTTAAAGGCCCAGAACGAGACGCTGATGGCGCAATTGCAACTACACAGGTCCCCGTTTGCGGGGGGGTTCCCCTGCTCAAACACAGGACGGAGTGCTGTATCGTAAGCTGTGGGTCAGAAGGAAGGGCTGATTAACCCTGCAGCACTGCACAGAGAGATGCTTACTTACATGCATACAAACCATTCGAAGTTCGAGGTCGATGTTATTGGCCGGGGATGTTTGTTGGCTTTTAGGCTGCTGGAAGTGGTTGCAATGGATTTCACAGTGCTGGTGACTGACTGGTGCACTGGTTCCTGGATGAGTGGCCCCTGACTGACTGGTTCCTGTCCCTGTTAAAGTGGCCGCTTGAACGCCGGCCCTGGACTGACTGGCCCCTGGCAATATCAAAGATCACAGGCTTGTCTCTAAGCACTATTGTCCTTCTGGGGGGTGGGGGGGGGTCATTTGTCTGTCTGTTTATCTAGCAGTCTATCTCCACCCACTGATATGATGCTGGAATGTGTTATATCAAGTACAGATTAAGCGCTACCTGCTGTCTTATCTAACCGTTCTCCCTGACCCTGTTTCACTTCTTTACAGGACACAGATGAAAAGCATGAGAAGGGTGTGAATGGAACGGCCATAAAAGCTCTTGTTTGCTTGTGTATTGATTTGAAGTTTTCATTGAGGACCCTTAAACAAAGCCAGATCTTGTGACCCTGCCTTCACTTTTACAATCTGTCCATTTATGCCACCAGCTTTTAGCCTGGTCCTGGGACACATGCAGGAGCCCAGAGTGAGGTGGCTGTGAGGACATTCTGTCCCCTTTTCCAGAGCCGTCTGTGTGTTCATGGTTTCATTGCCCCACCTTGCCCCAACCAAGTTTATTACCAAGTTTATTACCGAACTCGGAAATAAAGATAAAACGTACTTTGTACTTTCTCTTTCTCCAGGGTCGTGTCGCAGATCTTTTTCTCCATCTGAAGGTAAAGAAGCAGTTTGTGGTGTTTTCTTCATCATCAGCTCAGTTCCAGCAGAAATCTGCCGCTCCATAGTTCACGTTAAACTCAGTCACAGCTGAAAGGAAAGAGTCTAGATCAAACTCATCCTCCATTTTGTGTCTCTGGTCCGTTTGTGTCACTCGGTGCATGAATATGATTGAAGGTGATTTTCTTTCCTTCATCTTTTCATCGAGGACACAGTCGGGCTTTTATTTTCAAACTGTCTGTAGAAGTTTGATCTGCTTTTGTAACGTAAAGAGCTGAAAGTAACTAAGTACTTTTATTCTCCCAGCTGATAATAGCTCTGTCTCAGGTGTGGGGGCATTTCCCTGCACTCCCTCTCTCTCACACTTTTTACTTTTTTAGAACTGTTTACAGATGATGATGATGATGATGAAAATAATAATAATAATAATAATAATAATAATAATAATGATGATGATAATGATAACAATAATAATAAAAAAAAAATTCTTGTGAAAACAGACTTAGAATCGATATTTTGATGTGGAGATCGATTCTAAAAGACACACGTCTAGATCAGAAGTATCGATATTTCTGGAACGATACCATATCCCTACAGCATGGACCAGAGTAAAGACAGACTGGAGGGACCTGGACCTGGACCTGGACCTGGACCTGAACCGAGCTGTGTGTCCTTGAAGAGCGACCAGTCGAAGAACTTTGAGAGTAATTTTAAAGGAGGACGTGGTTCTGGTCCAAAGAGGTAAAATGTCAGTGAAGCTGTAACATGTAAAGTAACATGTCTTGGTGTCTTGGTTATTTGTTTCCTTGGGGAGGAAATATCAATATCTTTACTAACAGATTATCTGACAATTCAGTAAAAAGATCTACGAGGAGGATAAAGACCTGAAGTGTTGTTGAAAACCTAAGTCACTGTTTCTACACGCTACAAGGGCTAAAGCTAATATTGTATGAAGTGACTGTCACTCCTGTATCATGTAGGAAGACGGCCTTTGTTCACAAGTGACCAGGATGTTCATTCATACAGGACAGAAACGTGTTAAAGTGGCATCACATTAACACAGAGGAGTAAATGACTGAGTCTAAACTGTCCATGACTCTCATCATTGTTCACAGGAATGAACCTGGACCTGAACCCAGCTGTGTGTCCTTTAAGGGCGACCAGTCCAAGAAAAATATTTATGACTTTAAAGAAAGTCAGAGGTAAGTTGTTGACTCCTTCCACCTGATGAACCAGGCACCAGGTTCTGCAGAATGTTCTGTAACTAACCACCAGTCAGTCGGTCGTACAACAGGGTGTGTTTTAATGTCTGTAAAAGATCAGACTTTAATCTATAGAGAAATAATGTCCAAGTGTATTTTATTTGAAATAACAATGCAGCCAGACTTGAATTTCCACACCGAGGGGTCCCAGCCCCTTCACCACTTTCCAAATTCTTTCTCTTGGAAGAATTGCTTTGCAGCAGACAAACATCCAACATGACAATAAAAGAATAGACAAACATACTGGATGTGAGCAGCAAATTACAGTGGATACAAAAGTCCACAGTCCACAAGGCACTAAAGGGTAAAGACAGACCACTGGTCAGTTTAAAATTCTTAAAAGATACATGATAAATAATGAAATAAAAGTGGCAGCAACACAGTTACGTCCTCTTCTCTGTGGTGTTTATATCCCGGATGGAGAGCAGCACAAAGGAGAACTTGTTTAGAGGATGAGAATCATCCATACGAATGGACTTTGTTTTCTTAAGTACCTGAATTTTAAAGATCTCATCCAGACGGTTAAATTTCATCCCAGCTACTTTACAAGTTACACAAACCATTGTCTCTAGGGAGTTTTGTTCTTGTAACCATAGGTTACCATAGCAACAGATGACTGAGAAGGATGAAGGCATTGTAAAACATTGTCTTCAGGCTCCTGTCTGCCTCAAACAGAAGAGGCGTTGCTGGCCTTTTTTTACAAAGCACCTCACATTTCACATCAAATTCAAACCAGCTCAACTGGCTGGTTATGAATAACACTACACTGAGGAACTGGGGACGGGCGTCTAAAATCAGTACAAACCTCCTTTGTTTCAGAGAGTTGGAGTTTGCATGTTCTCCTTGTGTCTATGTGGGTTTTCTCCAGGTACTCCGGTTTCCTCCCACCCTCCAAAGACATGCTCGTTAGGCTGATTGGTGACTCTAAATTGAGCCTAGGTGTGAGTGTGAATGGTTATTTGTCTCTGTGTTAGTCCTGTGATAGACCGGAGACCTGTCCAGGGTGGACCCCCTCTCGTCCAAACACAGCTGGGATAGACTCCAGCAACCCCCACGACCCTAGTGAGGATAAGAGGTAGTAGAAGATGAGAGGAGATGATTTGGGAAATGAGTTGATTGGGAAGGCTTCTGTGCCCCAAAGATATAAAATCATCCAGAACCTGACCGTGACCGACTTCGTCATCACCAAGCAGCTGACGACGACGGATCATCCACATACTTGAATCTGTCTTGTGTGGTGGCTACGACAGTCATCTGTATGTAAAATATATAAGAGGGCAGACAACACACAGGCTGGAGATGAGCTGGTGGAGGATGTTAGTAGGCTGGATAATGTTCCCTTCACTCGTACTTGTTGTGATCTATTTGTGAGGACTCAAACATCCAGCCCACAAGACACGCACCCAGACCCAAGGAACTGACAAGTTTATCGGCTAAAACATGAGGCTGGATCATGTTGAAAGCTGACGAAGCTTTACGTCTACGTCCAGTAGATGCTCAGTTTTCATGACTATTTCAGCTTTAACCAGTTTTCAAATTCTTTCATAGCAATGGAGGTTAATGCCACTGGCTGGAAATCATTGAGTTTGGTGAGATTATTTGTTTTGGTAATGGGCACCAGGACAGACTGCTTCCATAAAGATGGAACCTTCGACACAATAGACATGTTAAAAATAAAGTTAAAAATAGGACCAAGCTGCTCATCACAACCACTAATATGATCAGCTCCAGGGCTTTTCCTCGGTTTACACTTCTTAAAACACTTAAAACAGGGCGGGAGCAAACAGAGATGCAGAGGAAGAGGACATTGTTTGAATGTTTTGAAGCTATAAACTAAATTAACTTGTCTGTTGAAGAGTAATCAGCGTTGTGTCTCTGGAAGCTGTTGAACCTTAGAAAAACATGAACATTTCTTTCTTGTGTTCATAGCAGTAGTTGGGAAAACACAGCCTTAGAAGAGGTGATCAATAAGTGGATATTTGAAGCAGAGTAGTGTAATGGATGAGAGCTAATTGTTGATTGGTCCACAGAGTCCACCAGCAGAGCTCAGAAGTTCTCAGTGGTCAGTCTACCCAGCATCATCAGACACAGCTGGACTCCATCTTTCTGGTCTGTACATGTACAACAACTACTTTCCATCATGTCCATGCTGCTCTTTGTAGACCAGTGGATTGTCACTGTGTCCAACTTGGATCTGATGTTTGTCTCCATGGTTTCAGTCTGCTTGTGTCATTCATATCGTCTTCTGTTCCAGCTGCTGGAGGACAACATCATGACTTTTGTGAAGAAGGAGCTGAAGAAGATCCAGAAGGTTGTGGGTCCAGATTACCCAGAATGCTCAGCGAGTCAGAGGGAGGATGAGGAGGTGTTGGAGGGTGAGGATGAAGAGCAGAGGAGGAGCAGCAGAGATTTATTCGTGAAGATGACAGTGAACTTCCTGAGGAGAATGAAGCAGGAGGAGCTGGCTGACTGTCTGCAGAGCAGTAAGAGGATTTCTCTAAACATTGAAGCTGCTGGAGAAATGAGACGTTTACTAATGTCTCAAGAGATAAACCAAGATATATTCACACAAAACTTAGAGCAATGACATGTTGGAATATTTACTGGAGAGTTTATTCATTCATCTCATTTCTTGTTTCTTCATTCAGGACTTAAAGCTGCAGTTTGTGGACGTAAAGTTAAATCTGGTCTGAAGGAGAAGTTCCAGTGTGTGTTTGAGGGGATTGCTAAAGCTGGAAACTCAACCCTTCTGAATGAGATCTACACAGAGCTCTACATCACAGAGGGGGGACTGCAGAGGTCAATGATGAACATGAGGTCAGACAGATTGAAACAGCATCCAGGAAACCACACAGAGCAGAAACAAGCATCAGACAAGAAGACCTCTTTAAAGCCTCACCTGGAAGACATGAACCTATCAGAAGAGTGATGACAAAGGGAGTGGCTGGCATTGGGAAAACAGTCTTAACACAGAAGTTCACTCTGGACTGGGCTGAAGACAAAGCCAACCAGGACATCCTTTTCATATTTCCATTGACTTTCAGAGAGCTGAATGTGGTGAAAGAGAGAAAGTTCAGCTTGGTGGAACTTGTTCATCACTTCTTCACTGAAACCAAAGAAGCAGGAATCTGCAGCTTTGAAGACTTCCAGGTTGTGTTCATCTTTGACGGTCTGGATGAGTGTCGACTTCCTCTGGACTTCCACAACACTGAGATCCTGACTGATGTTACAGAGTCCACCTCAGTGGATGTGCTGCTGACAAACCTCATCAGGGGAAACTGCTTCCCTCTGCTCGCCTCTGGATAACCACACGACCTGCAGCAGCCAATCAGATCCCTCCTGAGTGTGTTGACATGGTGACAGAGGTCAGAGGGTTCACTGAGCCCCAGAAGGAGGAGTACTTCAGGAAGAGGTTCAGAGATGAGGAGCAGGCCAGCATCATCTCCCACATCAAGACATCACGAAGCCTCCACATCATGTGTCACATCCCAGTCTTCTGCTGGATCACTGCTACAGTTCTGGAGGATTGTGTGGAAACCAGAGAGGGAGGAGAGCTGCCCAAGACCCTGACTGAGATGTAAAATCCACTTCCTGGTGGTTCAGGCCAAAGTCAAGAAGGTCAAGTATGATGGAGGAGCTGAAACAGATCCACACTGGAGTCCAGAGAACAGGAAGATTTAAGTCTCTGGGAAAACTGGCTTTGATCAGCTGCTGAAAGGAAACCTGATCTTCTATGAATCAGACCCTGACAGAGTGTGGCATCGATATCACAGCAGCCTCAGTGTACTCAGGAGTGGTTCACACAGATCTTTAAAGAGGAGAGAGGCCTGTACCAGGACAAGGTGTTCTGCTTCGTCCATCTGAGCGTCAGGAGTTTCTGGCTGCAGTCTACATGATCCACTGTTACACCAACAGGAAGACAGAGGAGCTGCAGGACTTCCTGGAGGAAACTACAATAACTCACCTCTGGATGAGTTTCTGAACAGAGTCATGATTAAATCCCTGGAGAGTAGAAATGGTCACCTGGACCTGTTAGTTCGCTTCCTTCATGGCCTCTCTCTGGGGTCCAACCAGAGACCCTTAGGAGGTGCTGCGGTCAGACAGAGAACAGTCCAGAAATCATCCAGAGAACCATCAACAACCTGAAGGAGATGAAAAACTGAATAAAATGTCTCCTGACAGAAGCATCAACATCTTCCACTGTCTGATGGAGATGAACGACCTCTCAGTTCATCAGGAGATCCAAGAGTTCCTGAAGTCAGAGAACAGATCAGAGAAGGAACTCTCTGAGATCCACTGCTCAGCTCTGGCCTACATGCTGCAGATGTCAGAGGAGGTTCTGGATGAGTTGAACCTGGATCGGTACAAAACGTCAAAAGAGGGAAAACGGAGACTGATCCCAGCTGTGAGGAACTGCAGAACGTTTCGGTGAGTCCTGATGTGATCATTAACAGAATCAATCAGTGGAGATTAGTAGTTTAGTTCTCCTGACGTTCTCATTCTTCTTCAGTGTTCCACTTGTTCTCTGCAAACATTAGTCAGTTGTATTTACAGCCAGTTGTTCTCCAGCTGTGTAAAGCTGTTCTTCTAGTTCTCTTTTCTTTCTGTTCCTCTGTCTTATTATTCTTCCATCATTTTGTTAGTTCAGCTGAAGCAGCCTCTGAGGCCTCACGTTACAATGATGAGAGGATATTGAAGGCTGTTTCTAGAGTACAGAATAATCCTAAAGTCAGTGAAGTGGCTCCACATCAACATCTATCTAAAGCTTGTTAAGATCAACATGAGCCACCGTAAACTACTGATCACAGTGGGCATCAGATGCTTAAAGAGAAAGTGTCGTCAGGCAGAGCGACAGTGGAGAAAAACAAGACTTCAGGTTCACAATGACATTTATAAGAATAAACTGAATGACTTTAACAAAGCAACCAAACAAGCTAGACAATCATTCTTCTCTAAAATTATCAATGAAAATATTAATAATAGTAAAGTGCTTTTCTCCACTGTTGACAGACTTGTTAACCCACCATCCACCATCCCTCTGAAATGTTGTCCTCAGAAAAATGTGATCAATTGCTTCTTTCTTTAATAACAAAATCATTACTATGAACTCGACAATATTGTTGGTCAGTTTCAGGTCCTCGACCTGCTGCCTGGAGTGTCCAAGTGCATCAAAGATATTAATCAATGGATGTCAGAAAACTTATTTACACTAAACAAAGACAAAACAGAAATACTCATCTTTAGAGCACAGGCTCAGAGACTGAAAAATCCACAGCACATCTCAACTCTCTCTCTCTATTGACAGCAAAACTGAAGCAAGGAATCTGGGCGTAATTATCGACAGCAATCTAAATTTCAGAAGTCATATCAATCGCATTACAAGATCATCTTCTTATCATCTCAAAAATATCCAAATTGAGGGTCTTTCTGTCAAAATCAGACTCGGAAGAAAGAATCCACGCATTTAAAGTAGATTAGATTACTGTAATGGTTTATTCACTGGACTCCCGAATTCATTCAGAGGTTACAACTAATTCAAAATGCAGCTACACGTATCTGACTGGTACCAAAAAAATATCAACACATCACACCTGTTCTTAAATCTTTGCACTGGTTACCTGTTAGAACAAGAATGAGTTTGAAAATACTGCTCCTGGTTTATAAAGCACTACATGGTCTAGCACCTCAGTACATCACAGATATGCTCATCACTTACACCCCAGCAAGAACACTTCGGTAAACAGGCAGTGGCCATTTACTCATCCCTCGCTCCAGATCCAAAGAAGGGGAGGCAGCTTTTAGTGGATAAGCCCCACAAACATGGAACATCTTGCCTGACACAGTTAGACATTTACATCAGTAGCCATCTTTAAAAAACAATTAAAAACCTGTTTTCAATAGCGTTCTGCTGAGCTGTGTGTGTGTGTGGTTGTGTGAGTTGGTGCGCATGTATGAGTTTAAGTGTGTACATGGTGAAAAATGACACACATGTGATTGTTTACTTGCACTTGTACTTTTCAATTGATTCCAAATTGATTTTTATGTAACTGTTTGTGTTGTAACGATGTGTACCGCTTGTAAAGCACAGTGAGTCTGCCTTGTGCATGAAATGCGCTTTATAAATAAAATTAAATTGAATTAATAAAATAATATTAATAAAAAATAAAATTAAAATAGCAGCAAAGAAGTGACCCCCACGAGGAGTACAGAGCAAGTTGATGTGAGTCGTAGTCGTAGTGTGTGATGAACATGTTATTTTTGATTTCTTTGTTAATAGTAACAACAGAGAAATAAACATGTTATAAATCTAATTGTTTTAGAAAGTTTTACATTCATAAATGTAGTGTTGTTGTACTCCACATCAGTCTTGGTCTCTAGACCACTTTTTAAGGGTCTTGGTCTCAGACAGGACAGACTCTGGATCTCTGGTGAAGACCAGAGACCGGCCTAGCACTACTGTGATAAGAGAGAAAAGAAGAAAGTAGCTGCTGCCTCCCCAGTCAGTACGTTTACATGCACGTGAAAAATAAACTAATTATTGTCTTAATCCGACTCTAACTGGACAACTTAAGAGATGTAAACATGTTACTCTGACTAATATCAGAGCCTTATCTGACAAAGACAACCAGATAATACCATCAGCACGTATAGAGCTCCAGACGTCATGTGACTTTTTTGTTGACGTTGCCATATTGGCAGGAAAACTCTGAGGAACATGAACGAGGCCAGCGCTGATTTCAGGACGAGTTTACTGAACTTTAAACTGATACAAAATGACCAGAACGAGGTAAAACTCAACAGGTTACAGATCACAGACTCTTCTCATGCCTTAGATTTGGTTTTTTGAGCATTAAAACAGCTGGCGGGGACGATGTTCCTGACCTGTAGCATCCAGTATATAGAACTACCTCATTAACTTTCCTTGGTCCTGCTCCAGAGTCACTTTCCCTGACTAAGGGGGCATTAAGGGCTCATTCACTGACTCCCTGACTTGATGATCTGACAGTGGAACACACCTCACACCCCTCACAGACTTCCAGTGAACGCACCTCTAGTGAGTCCCTGAGGGTTGGATTGGGTCTATATGTATATATCTATGGTTGGTTATTATTTGACGTCATAGGTCAAGAGGAAAGGGGGCGTATTAAAGGACACATGTCTCCCCCTAGTGTGGAGGAGCAGGACATGTTCCCGTCAGTTATTCCATGTAAACTGGGACAAGGACCTCATTCAGAAAGTCTAATTTGACCACAGCTCCATTAAACTGTGGATGGAAACTCACTGACTGACACAGTCTCTGTGACACCTGGAATGACGCCCCCTACCTTACTGAAAGAAAATGTCAGGCTTATTTTTCACTGACTTTATTTCATTTCATTTCATTTTTGTGATTCATTTCTCTCTTTCATTTTTTCTTTGTGAAGTGACGTATTTATCACGGCTTGTCAGGACGATACAGTTTTTTTTTGTTTTTTTGTTTTTTTTGTCCGCATTTGTCTGCATAGTTGAACACCACAGGGTGTCAACATTATATGAGTTTGATGCAGTTATATTCTCGCAGCTGAAAGCTTTATTACTTCAGTGCGTGAGTGGGGACCATCACCAGCCCTCCCTGAGAACTGTCCTGTTGATCTTTATTGAGTGTAGTGACCTTGTGTGGCAGGAGGCAGTGCTACACCTCAGTGGATAGAGGGGGGGAACAAAGGAAAGAAAAGATTGTAGAAGGATGGACAGTGGAGGAGATACATGTGGTGCTAGTAGGAACTAGTGGAGTGCAGGGTTCTGTGCTTCCCAAGTCACCTCACTCAAGTATGACTGGGTACAGTCATCTCTGGAGAGATGAGAGAGTCCAGGAGTGAAAACAATAATCCAGCCCTTAATAGCCGGGACTCATCAATTCTTTTTGATGTGATCCAGCACGGGGGGGGT
>NC_061782.1:2572936-2593686 GCF_022458985.1 Mugil cephalus
CCGATTTACGTCAAAGGAGTTTCAGTCACTAATGAGTAAAAATGCCATTACACATGAGACCTCAGCCCCTTATTCTCCCCATCAAAATGGGACAGCTGAGAGAAAGTGGAGAAGACTGTTTGAAATGGCCAGATGTATGTTGATTGAGAGTAAGCTTCCAAAAGAACTCTGGACATATGCAGTTCAGACTGCTGCAGCTGTCTGCAACAGGTGTTACAGCAAGCGGACAGGACAGACTCCATACTACATGCTGACAGGGAAAGTGCCTGGTCTGTCAAGGATGAAATGTTCTCCGTCAGTATGTTATGCACACAAATATAAGAAAAAGAAGCTGGACTCACAGTCTGAAAGGGGGGTCTTTGTTGGTTACCACAAGAATAGTCCTGCATATCTAATCTTCTACCCAGAAACAGGGAGAGTACTCAAAAACAGGTTGGTAAAGTTCATCAGCAAATGTGTGAATGAGTGTCAGACTCAGACAGACCAGGATAGGAGTGAATACATCCTGTATAGGGAGAGGGCTGAAAGCACTTGTTTCCACAAAAATTGATGCAGTCAAACCAATCACACAGGAACTTAAAGCTGAGATTTGTGACACAGACGTCACTACAGGTGAGGGTCAGAGTGTTAAAAATGCCCGATATCCAAAGAGGGAGAGGAGACCACCTAAGTACTAGAATGATTATGAGTGCAAGATAAAATATGATGATGGTGGCCAAGAGTTAACTAGTAAGGACTACTGTTACCGGGTTATGTCAGATTCACCTCCAACTCTGAAGGAGGCCATGAACTCATCACAATCACATTTGTGGGTTAAAGCTATGAAAGAAGAAATGGATTCTCTGAAAGAAAGTGAGACATTTACCCTGACCACTTTGTCTGCAAACTTAACAGATCATTGAATGGTCTGAAGCAGTCGGGACGAAATTGGAACAGAATGCTTCATGATTGATGAAGTGAAAATGGTTACATACATGAAATGTTCCTTTCATGTCGCCTTTACTGTTGTGAATACTGTATGTACTGTAGGCCTACTGTATTTCTCACCACTTTATCAGTAAAGACCTCATCTGTCTAAAAAAATATTCAAGCTTCTGAGGGACAAATGGGGAGAATGTGTGTTCTGAGTAAACAGTTAAAGTGATGTCCAGTACCTTGTTTGAGTGCCATTTATCTCCATTGTGTATTTATGCTGACCTTAGCACAGCTCAGTCCATAGATCTTCATGGGTAAGTTTTTCTTCTTGTACAAATGCTGCTTGCAACGCTGCCACTCTGACACAATTTGCTTCCCCTGTCACACATCTGCCACTCATCACCTGTGTCTTTCTTACCTTAATGCCTTTCCTGTGATGATGCCCCACCTCCAGCAGGGTTACCATACTTCTATCCTAACATCTCACTTAACTACGTGAGGTCACATTGTGTGGTCACTTATTCCTAATATGACCTGTTTCACATGAAACCTGTTACCTCAAATGCAAGACATTGATTGTATGAGATTAAGTTTGTCTGTCTGAGTTTGTAAATGGCAGCCCATGTCCTTATGTAGTGTCATATATCTACATGTGGGATACATGTTCTAAGTTATGTATGAAGTCCTGCAAGCAGAAATACACTACTCACAATAAGTTAGGGATATTGTGAGAGACTCAGTGGATTTCATACATATGGTGTTTGTTTCACCTCAGAGATTTTGGGATAGGGAGGCAATTGTATTGGGGTGATGGACACATCTCATTTTGTGTATTCCACGTAATGGTCTCACTGTGTACAGTCTGCCTTACATATTGGGGCCAAAACCCAAAAACTAAAAGACAACGCTTTTCATTGTGGCATCAATTTCAACATTCTGTGGGTATAAAAGCTGGTATTGTCAGTAAGTCATTCCAAGTTCATCATTCAAACAGCCATGAACACACGACGTCACTTAACGGTACGAGCAGCGCCACCTGGCCATAGCGCGCCTTCGGGTCGGTGGCAGGCAGTCAGATGTTGCTCGTGAGCTTGGTGTGTCTCAAAGTGTCATCAGCAGACTCGCATCAAGACACAGAACTACTGGCAGAGTTTGTGACGGACCCAGGAGTGGAGCCCCACGAGTGACAGACCACAACGATGACCAGTACCTAAGGACCTATGCACTCAGGCATCGTTATGCAACTGCCACACAGCTGCAGGCCCGTTTACGAGATGTGAGGGGTTCTAGGGTTTCCAGACAAACCATTCGCAACCGACTCCACAGCTTTGGCCTGAATACCAGACGACTGTTGCAGGTGACTCCACTGACACCAAGACACCGCCGTGAATGTTTGCAGTGGGCGCAAGACCATGTGACCTGGACAATTCAGCAGTGGTCTACCGTCCTGTTCACTGATGAGTGTCGGGTCACCTTGCTCAGAAATGATGGTCATCAGCGTTGCTGGAGAAGGCGAGGTGAGCGATACGCAGAGGTCAACATGGTCCCCAGGGTTCGGTTTGGTGGAGGAGGTGCAACAGTCTGGGCAGGCATCACCAGTCAGCGCAAAACAGATTTGGTTATTGTAGATGGCTCAGTCACTGCACGTTCTTATCTCAGAGACATCATCCCCCAATTCCACCAGCACACCCCCAACTTTCTGTTCATGGATGATAATGCTCCACCACATCGTGCCAGAATTGTCACAGCTCGACTTCAGGAAGTCGGAGTGCCTCGTATGGTATCGCCAGCAATGTCCCCTGACCTGAACCCCATAGAGCACGTCTGGGACCAGCTGAAGCAGAGACTGGATGATCGTACCCCACCCCCACGTGACCTGGGGAGAACTGCATGTAGCACTTGTGGAAGAGTGGAACGCATTGCCTCAGAACAACATCATGAGGCCAGTGAGGAGCATGAGACGTCGCTGTCAAGCTGTCATTGCAGCAAATGGTGGAAACACCCACTACTGACATTGTCAGTTTTTGTTATTTGGGGCTTTCCTTGTTATTTTCTAAATTTTGGGGGTAATAAATACTAAACTAATGAAAATGGTGTTTCTTCTCATTCATTATTAGTAATATGAAAGGGAACTTTTACCTATTTCATTAAAATTCAGTCCAAATAGGAAAAGAACTCATGTAAATAACAATATCCCTAACATATTGTGAGTAGTGTACTTGAGTGTAAATTATATTGTCTAGGCTACTATTTCTCATCAAACTGCGATTAAAGAAAACCTCAGTGTACACGTCTGCCATATGTTGCCACCCCTCAAACATTCCTGCCCCCCTCTCACCACCCATAAATATTTTTCTAGATCCGCCCCTGCACTCCATGCATCTCCATCTTGTCATCCACTGCTTTGTCATCATGCATCGTGCTCAGGAGGACAATAGCCTTCCCCTTCCTCTGGATAGAACTCACCATGGCCATGTTGTCTTTGAATCCAATCAATTTAACATTAGAATAATGGAAAAAGGAGTCTCTGGAAACACTCCTTCACCTCCTCTCTTCTTTCTCCTCCTCTCTACAGGTGGAGGTCGTAACGTTAACCAGGAGGGTGTGTGTTGTGAGAGGATGAGCTGTGTCCTGATGATCCAGAGGTTGAAGCAGACTCTGACTGGACCATGTTACTGGGAGGTGGAGAGGAGAGCTTCATCCACATGGTCTCCATTTAAGACCATCAACAGAGCTGCACTTCAACTCTTCACAGAGCTCCAACAAATCAAGTCCATCCCTCATCAATGATTCAGACACATCCATCAACAACATGTCACCTGCCAGCATCAACAGTCCTTCCTGTTGTTGTGGAGATGTTTCTTCCAACTACATTCTAATGTCTGTCTTCTCTTGTCTCTGTAAAACAGGAGATTCCACATGTGTTTCCTCCTGTTTCATCCACATATTTGTTTGATTGGAGCAGGAGCTGGAGTGAGCAGCAGTCTGCTTTATCTGTCACTGATTATTGATTGATTAGTCAGATTGTCAGTGACAGTGTTGATGGATGTTTGGCTTTGGTCAAACTATTTATCTTATGTATTAATGATATATGGAAAGTGTCTAACATTTATAAAACAAATATTTTGTGCTCAGGGGAGATTTCCAGCTGCTGTTATTGATGGTTAAAGGAGAATTTCTAAAACTAAAGTGTTGGTTTGATGAAAACAAATTATCATGAAACCTGAACAAAACTAAGTTCATGATATTTGGAAATCATCAAATGAATCAAGAGGTATGTTTGGAAACTGAAAATGTGGAAAGTGAAAGAGTCTATGAAATGAAGTTTGTTGGTGTTTTAATTTATCAGAAGCTCTGCTGGAAATCTCACATCAAATATTTGTGCTCCAAAGTATCCAGAAGTATTGGGACAACTGGGTTAAAATGAAACACGTTGTAGATCAGAAATCACTGCTAATTTTGTACGATGCTGTTATTGCACTTAAGCTAATTTTACTCTTTTTTAAATTTTTTTTTTAAACTTATTTTTATTTGACACATACATACAAAGAAACACAAACTCAACAACATAGGAGATGTGTATTACACAGTTACATTTGCTCTTTAAAAGTCTTTTCCATTCCCTATCCTCTCATTGACTGGATCTTTATAATTATTAGTCGTTATTCTTGTACTTAACATGTCATGCTTTCATATTCCAATCCACATCCACGTTCCGTTATTCTTTAACATTATTAAATATTAGTATGAGTCCTTTATAAGTACTTTACAAGTAAGAGAAAAAACAACAACAATTCAGAAGTAAAGAAAGAAAAAGGAAAGGAAAGTAAATACACTGCTATATTTATTGAATAAAAAAAAAAAAATTAATAAAATAAAAATGGAGGTGACTAGAGTTTGGCATTGCCTGCCCTATTAATGACCATCTCTTGTCAAGCAAATCTGTTTTCAGCCGTAGTCTTGCTGTGATTTTCTTCATGAGAAACACGTTTATTTTACCCTGTTTCTCCGTTGCGTTATGCTTGCCGGCTTTCAACCAGGAAGCTGTTATTGTCTTTTTTGCTATCAGCAGCGGGATTCTCAGTCAATATTTAGAGTTTTTATCTGTCATATCGTCAGTAACCAGCACCAGGTGAAGCAAATCTTTAAATCAATGACTGACTGCTTGCTCTTGTGCAGCTCTCCCCAGTCAAACTAAAATCAGTGGTGTCGTCTCTCTTGATGTGCTGATATATATATATATATATGTATATATGTATATATAATATATATAATATATATATATATATATATGTATATATATATATATATATATGTATATATATATATATATATACACAATCCAATGTAAATCAAAACGTCTTGAATTATTTACAGCATGTCTGAACAAAACACGTGTAATCAGGAGACATTTTGCTGCAGCAACGTCTCCCTGAAGAAGGGAGAAGAAGAAGAAGAAGAAGAAGAAGAAGAAGGAGAAGAAGAAGAAGAAGAAGAAGACATGCCATTGGCTGTTGGGACACTGAACATCCGTCTTTGACATTACGCTTAACAAGGTCAACAACCACCACGCGGCTGTTCCCGTTTGGTCCCAGAAACTTGGAGCAAACAGCAGCTAATGTCGAGGCTGAGGAAGGACGAAGGCAGAAGGCAAGTATCAAACTAAAGCTTAGTAGTATTAGCTTTATTTACCACCATGCCTCTGACTTTACTCAGTCGGCAAAACCAATCCGCTAGCAAGTCGTCCATTGAAATGTTAGCTAACTATGATGACAAAAGCATGGCCGGCGGCGGCGTCTGCCAGTGTTAGTCATAGATATATATCTATGAGTGTTAGTAGTCAGCCAGACCAACCACTTTTTATTTTATTTACACTAACGTTAGCTTAGCACTTAACAGTCAGTCATTACGTTTATTTTTGATAACTGACTGACACAGCGGAGAGAAAGAGGAATCACAGCGCACTGCTTCACTGTACAGTTTCAGCATGGAAAGGAGTGGATTCTTCACCACCAGTTTATGCCATGAAATCAGCTCTCACCACTTATCTGCAGAGAGAAAGAAGACACAATGATGAACAATGATTAGCTGTTTATTATTTAATAACACTAATGTTTCTGTCTTCTCTTCAGGTGCTTACAGCTCAGAACTGCAACTTGACCTCGGTCAACAAGTAGTTCAAGTATGGATACCACACCTCGTCAACTGTCTGGATAGAGTATGGATTCATTTCCAGGTTTGACGAAGTTTCTAATCAGTGTTGTGGATGTATGGCTGCCTTGTATGTAAATTGGTAACTCAACTATATTTTTTTTTTTTTTTTTTTTTTTTTACCTTTTTCTTTCATAAAACGTTCAGTTGAATTTTATTGTTTTTCCTTGTTTCAGAACCAGTCACTTTAATTGAATTGCTTTTTGAATATTGCTGCAAAATGGTTTACTTGCCACGTTGAATAAAAATAGGAGAATGGGAAATTGTAGCTGTTCTTGTTCAGCTTGGTCTCATTTTTTTTGTTGGACATGTTTTGAAAAGATCAAATTATTGTTGTATACTGTTGCTTTACATCTAATATAGTCATGTACAGCCTTTTTAAATGAAAAAAAATGCCATTAAAACTCACTAATAAGAGCACATTTCTGCAACATTAAGCATTATTATTCATATTACAATGTTAATTTGTCATCTTCATGGGTAATATTTCTAGGTAATTTAAATTGTTTAACAACGTGAAAATGTTTCTAATTAAATGTTAAAAACAACCTGAAAATAAGGCAAAATCTTGTTAAAATTGCAAGTATAGACTGTATTTTAATGATGGAAAATAAATGTATTTGTACGAGAAAGTAATTTCCTGTTATTTCACGTATTTTTTCTGGCAGCAGAAAAGTTTACGGTCAAGGATCGACTTTTGTTTAATGTCATCACAGAGTTTACAGTTTGTTTCAGATATCTCACATTCTCATGCTCCTTTGTCTGATCAGAAACCGATAAGTCCAAAACTGAGGGTTCTAAAGAAAAATCAAATATTAGAGGTTATTGGAAAATGATCAATGATATATTCGATGATTAAAAAAAAAGTTAAAGAGGTGTAAATTTACTTGCTAAAGATATATTTAATAGAAAAGAAATGGATTCAGTTCAAAAATGGGAAATCTTTAAGTTTAAAATTAGAGAAGTGCAATTTAAACGCAATAAACGAAATAAAAAAAGTGAAAAAATGAATGCCCTATTAAATCAGCTGCAACCTCTAAGCTCCAAGCAAGACTTATCTGAGGATGAATTAATATTAAAAAGTCTGAGTGAAGAGCTTGATAGAATGTATGTGAATTTAGAATCCTGCAACGTCTCCCTGCACAGACACACAAAAGAGAAAGAGAAAGCTAAGTGAAAGTAATGGAGCTAACGCGAGGTAATTAACGTGATAATTTCACTAAAGTCCGTTAACGTTTTGTTTGTCAGGAGACATTATGTAAAGTTCTTTTGATCATTAGGTTTTAAAACATGACCAAAATACTACCACTACTGCTAATGCTAAAATGCTACTGCTATTAGTGCTACTTTTACTTAAATGCTAGCGGTTTTACTTCTGCTGCTGCTATAACTACTACTACAATAATAATCACCTATAATAAGGTTCTGTATCCTGTTGTGCCTGCTGTAAATCCAATTTGAATTGCCTTTCTGATGGTCTCATTGCCCCACCGAATCACCCCTTTGTTCTTTTGGCTGAGTGCATGAATCTGGTCCTGATTGAAAACTGAAGTAAACTTTTGTTGAAGGTTGTTGTTTCTCCTCCTAAGTGCCAAATTGATTCTTTTTGTGTCGTGCTAGAGCCCTCTCTGCTTTTATCCTCATATTTCTTTCCTTTTTTAATCCCCTCAGCAGGTCCTCCACACTGGCCCTGTCATGACTGGCCCCTGGCAGACTGGTTCCTGGATGAGTGACCCCTGACTGACTGGTACACTGGTTCCTGGATGAGTGGCCCCTGACTGACTGGTTCCTGGATGAGTGGCCCCTGACTGACTGGTACACTGGTTCCTGGATGAGTGACCCCTGACTGACTGGTTCCTGGATGAGTGGCCCCTGACTGACTGGTACACTGGTTCCTGGATGAGTGGCCCCTGACTGACTGGTTCCTGGATGAGTGGCCCCTGACTGACTGGTACACTGGTTCCTGGATGAGTGGCCCCTGACTGACTGGTACACTGGTTCCTGGATGAGTGACCCCTGACTGACTGGTACACTGGTTCCTGGATGAGTAGCCCCTGACTGACTGGTTCCTGGATGAGTGGCCCCTGACTGACTGGTTCCTGTCCCTGTTAAAGTGGTCGCTTGAACGCCGGCCCTGGACTGACTGGCCCCTGGCAATATCAAAGATCACAGGCTTGTCTCTAAGCACTAATGTCCATCAGGGGGTGGTGGGGGGTCATTGTTCTGTCTGTTTTATCTAGCATCTATCTCCACCCCACTGATATGATGCTGGAATGTGTTATATCAAGTACAGATTAAGCGCTACCTGCTGTCTTATCTAACCGTTCTCCCTGACCCTGTTCACTTCTTTACAGACACAGATGAAAAGCATGAGAAGGGTGTGAATGGAACGGCCATAAAAGCTCTTGTTTGCTTGTGTATTGGTTTGAAGTTTTTCATTGAGGACCCTTAAACAAAGCCAGATCTTGTGACCCTGCCTTCACTTTTACAATCGTCCATTCATGCCACCAGCTTTTAGCCTGTCCCGGGACACATGCAGGAGCCCAGAGTGAGGCGGCTGTGAGGACATTCTGTCCCCTTTTCCAGAGCCGTCTGTGTGTTCATGGTTTCATTGCCCCACTTTGTTTGTAGGTTAATGGTTTTTGTTTGTTAACACACACACTGCTGTTATTGTTGTAGTTTGTTCTTATCATTCTTTATTATTATTATTTATTAATAATATAATAATATATTATGTATGGTATAAACAATATATATTATTATTCCTATTCATTTTCTTTCTAATTAGTGGTTGTTTGATCTGATACATGGCTCCATCTTGAAGTCTCCATGGTTCTGATGCATGTCCTACAAAAAGAACTAAATGTCCTTTTGTCTCCTACATGTCCTTTAAAAATAACTAAAGTTGGTAATAAAGATAAAACGTACTTTGGAAAAGCTGACATTTCACAAAACAGGTAAGTGCTAAGAGTGTAATAATAATTATAATAGTCCAATAATACTAAAAATCAAATGGTGACTTGTTTATCGAAGTGCAAATACAGAACAACCAGCCTTGTAAAGTTAGCATCACTCACGTAAGTAGCGTAGCCGAGCTAACACCAACTTTTCCCTCCAAAAGTTTATTATCAATGCAGTACTTTCAATTGTAAACCCCACAGCTCAAAAGCATAACTGACACTAACGTACATACAATAGTGCAAAAAGGGTTAAAAACGTGTGTGTGTTTTATTTTGATATTTACCGTGCAATAGCTCACTCTGTCCCACAAAACAATGACCGCTATGACAGCCTGCGTTTGTTTGGAACTATTGAGGCTACATGAACCAACGTGACAAGCCCTAGCGGCGACATCAAAGCGTGTCGCAACTCTGTTTTACTATATAGCTCTGGTACAGGTTAAGTCCAAGTTTGTGTTGCCAGATCGGGCGTTTACAGGTAAAAATCTGACAGGTTTGAGTTTAATTTACAGCTAAAAATACAGTTTGTGAACAAACTCTGTTCTGGTTCAGGATGATTTCGTCTGGTTTTCTAATAACGTGATGCTGATTTGAAACCAAACTAATATTCTGGTGGTTGTTGAACAGCACTCACTGGGCTGGAAACCATCACTGTATCTGGCAACACGACGAGTTTCCTGGTTTGACTTTACTTTCTCTTTCTCCCAGGGTCGTGTCGCAGATCTTTTTCTCCATCTGAAGGTAATGAAGCAGTTGTGGTGTTTTCTTCATCATCACTCAGTTCCAGCAGAAATCTGCCGCTCCATAGTTCACGTTAAACTCAGTCACAGCTGAAAGGAAAGAGTCTGGATCAAACTCATCCTCCATTTTGTGTCTCTGGTCCGTTTGTGTCACTCGGTGCATGAACATGATTGAAGGTGATTTTATTTCCTTCATCTTTTCATCGAGGACACAGTCGAGCTTTTATTTAGAAACTGTCTGTAGAAGTTTGATCTGCTTTTGTAACGTGAAGCGGTTGTACTTTTAAAGGACTTTTAACCCCTGTTAGAATTCGTGGTCGTTTATTCTTCAAAGGGCGAAGACTAAGTACATTTTGCTTTTTAGAAAACATTTATTGAGATATAGAAAAATGAATCATGTACATGGACCTCTTTGTTTGTGAGGCTCCCAAAAAAGGTGATAGTAAAGTAAGATTCCCAAAGTAAACCACAAAATGAATATGATCATTTTGCCACGTTCAGACTCGGTTTAGGTCGTCCCCCCAATCATTTCCTGGAATCTCCAATGATGTGTCACCTCCTACAATAAAGTATATGAGAGAGATAGAGAGAGAGCAAAGGGTGAAGTCCAAAAAGTTTGATCAACACTATTGAAAACATAAATTAAAAACTCTCAGCTGATAATAGCTCTGTCTCAGTTTGTGGGGCATTTCCCTGCACTCACTCTCTCACATGGTTTTTACTTTTATGCAATTTACTACAGATTCAGTGACACAAATAACAATAATAATACTTATAATTAGAATGTAGCCGAGTATTAAAGATTTTATTAAAGAAAATGGTGTAGGAATAGATTAGTTGGACTCAGTGCTTGGGCAAAGACTTAGGGGGGCAGTAGGGCCTAGACCAAGGCAGTGGGGCTCATGAAGACCAGACGACCCGTGATGGCTAGCTGCGTTAGGCAGTTTGAAACCAAGCTCTGTTTTAATACTGGTACTGTAGTGGAAATGGAGGATCTGCAGGCTGAAGTACAGCCCTTAAGGAGAGGGTGAAGAGGATGAGGCAATGGCAGCCTTAAAGGCCCAGAACGAGACGCTGATGGCGCAGTTGCAACTACACAGGGTCCCCGTTTGCGGGGGGGTTCCCCTGCTCAAACACAGGAGGGAGTGCTGTATCGTAAAGCTGTGGGTCAGAAGGAAGGGCTGATTAACCCTGCAGCACTGCACAGAGAGATGCTTACTTACATGCATACAAACCATTCGAAGTTCGAGGCCGATGTTATTGGCCGGGGATGTTTGTTGGCTTTTAGGCTGCTGGAAGTGGTTGCAATGGATTTCACGGTGCTGGGAGCCGGCGTCAGATGGGCAGGAGAATGTTTGGGGTTTTTCCAATGTGTTCTCCAAATTTACAGTTGCTAAGGCCCTGGATTCAGCTGTATGGAGTTCTTGTTGAGTTACACTCAAGGTGGATGTTTTGCGGCCAGTGTTCTCCAGAGTTTGAGTGTCAGTACGGTTGACAACTCAAAGCACAACATAATCTACGTCGGAATGAATTACGAGTTTGTGTTAGCTGCAGGGCCAGAAATGGGGGTTTCCAGCTGTGGTGGATCCTCTATCCCCCCTGGGGACGGCTGATTCGGAGGACTCTCTGCTGGAGGTTGTGGTGCCATGATTTAGAAGGCAGGGTTTTCTGTTAGAGGAGAGAGCCAGACAAGGGGATGGATTTGGGAGCGCTGAGGTAACGGGAAGGCAGTTAACCATGGCCGGACTATGGATCTGCAGATTAACTGTGGGTTTTGGATGTTTATGTTTGATTTGTGTTGTAGGCTTAAGTTGAATTCTATGTGATGTGTTGTATATGGGGTCATTTTGTTTTGTTTTAAGTTGCAGTTACTGAGACGCCAGTTGGTGCTTATATGTGCTCAGTGGTATTTTAGTTGTGAAGAAATAATAAATATTTCTATGTTTTTTATAGTTCCCTGTTTCCTGGTTGTACCTGCCTCAACGGCACCTGAACCTGTCCCTAAGTCTATCTATGCAACAATAACATATTCATTAATACTAGTGTCCGAGCGATAGGGATTTTTTGGCCCGATAACGATAGCAGATATTAGAGGAGGTGCAATCACCGATAGCCGATGTGCAACAGATATAGTGAGTTTTTGAGCTGAAATGAAAACAGGCCGATTGTGCATAGATTTTGCAGTGATATGATTATGTAATAGTACAGTCAAAGTGACAGTGGTACAGACAGATGCTTCCTGAAACCAATGTCTTTATTTAAGACTTTTAACACTGAACAGACTTTTTTAAAATGACAATTAACATAAATAAAAATTAAATAATGTAGCAGAACTTTCAATAAATAAATAAAAATAAATAAACCAATCTAGATAAAGAACGTGCTGTCAGTCAGTCAGTGTCTAATTCTTGAAGTCAGTGAGGGGCAGGTTGTAATACAGGAAGCACAGCTTCTCTCGCCGAGCCAATGGAGACGAAGCAAAGTGACGGAGTTTAAATAGATGCGGGTGGAGACTTGATGCGGTGGTTGTTCACACCCGTGCTGGTTTATGTGACTTAAGGGACTTTTCAGTGCAGGACTGAGTGGAGTGTGGATGCGAACCAATCTCCTTCAACCATGCACAGAAAAGGGAATGACAGGAAAGGTTTTTCTAATTTAAACTCAGTTGTGTCGTCTCTCTTGATGTGCTGTGTAGCCGCTATTCCAGCTCTTTGTGACTGCGCCAACACTTCACATCCAAGTGATCCTGGCTGCACCTGTGTCATAGTTAGAGATGGATACTGTCTGTGCCTCCCTGTGGAAAATACTCTGCTCAGTGTTATACCAGTCACACTAGGCTTATTTCTACAAGGCCATTCATGATGTCAGCTGTAATCTACATCTGTGTTATAGACACATGATTTCTACAGTTTCACACATTTAACTTTAAGAACTAGCACTGAACATGAGTTGGGCCTAATTAGTCCCTGATTGAACAGATTATTACAGGACGGTAATTATTGAATCAACAACCAATAGAGATGTTCAGTCTTACTTGTGAAAAGTAATTCCTCGTGTCCCGTTTTGTTGGCTCCGCTGATTTTCCAGGAGAAGCTGCACAGTTCTCCGGTCCAGTGCTTCAGTACCGTAGTAGCTGCAGCTGGAGGCTGAGTTTAGACCGGTCCAAGATGGCGGCGTCTCCTCTTTATTCTGACTATGGGTGCACCCACTTCACATCCCTACTCTCACACAAGACTGACACAGAGAATGTGTGGATAGAAATTACTGTCACGATGGGAAAGAGCCAAGAAAGTGTCAGAAAAGACTGGAAATAAATGTGAGGGACAAACTCAGTAGGACACATAAACAACAAGGTGGTGTCCCACCGTCTCTACTGCGTCTTATTGGCCAAGAAAAAATGATCCTGTGTTTTTTTCCTGATTGAACCCAAACTTAATTGAACTGAATGGATTTATTTATTTCAAACATAAGAGAAATACATTTAAAAGCTGAAAGAAAACCAAAGTCTAGTGTCTGAAAATGAGCAGGTGGAAGTAAAACTTATCTCTGTCCCTTTCTCACTTCTTTAGAATTAACCGTCTGATACACAACATATGCCCACCCCTTCTAAAGCACAACATGGCTCAAAAATGACCGCATTCATTTCTTAGCATATTTGATGCTGAGGTTTTCGTTGTTCTTACTTTTGAAAGTAATTTATTTTATCACTGAATATTCCACGTACTATTTAAATATCTAGTTTTTGACTACTACAGATTTTTATTTACATTTTTCCTTTCATACTTCCTGAACAAATCGTTGCTATGTTACTACATCAAGTTTACACACATGGGTCAAAAATGACCGATTCATGAAACTGTGATTTAAAATGAATAAAAATGAATTCTATGATAATTAGTTTCAGAACAAGTCAATACTGAGACCAAATACTTTCTATGTAATACTTTTGTCTTAAATGTGGCTGTTGATCTGAACTGAATCAGTAGTTTAACAACTGTACACTGGTGAAATATGGCCAAACATAGTAAGAATCACCTGAAGATGACAGCAGTTAGTTTGTCTTGTTGCTCCTGCTCTTCTTGTCTCTCTATCTTCTCTGTTTCTGGCCTTAGACAGATGGTTCCTCCATATGAGCTGTTCTGCTCAAGGTTTTTTCCTGTTTAAAGGGTTTTTCCTTCATGCTGCTCTGGAGGTTTCAGGACAGTTTGTGTAAAGTGTCTTCAAACAGTTTGTATTGTTATTGGCGCTGTATAAATAAAATAAAATTAAACTGAACATGTCACTAGTGCACAAATTGCCACCCTGATTTTTCTCAGATGATCACTAAATGTGCTAAGTGTACTCTCTGAACAAAGGCCTGGACTTTTCTGACTGTGGAAACTGGTCAGACCTCTTCACACCTCTTCCTCTTCCTTTGGCCCTTCTGTCTGGTGTCTTCTGGTGGCGGGGTGGTTGCTGTGATCTTCCCACTGCCTCAGTGACGTGCTTTTAGAGTTTAGAGTGTGGGCATGCACTCCATGCATCTCCATCTTGTCATCCACTGCTTTGTCATCATGCATCGTGCTCAGGAGGACAATAGCCTTCCCCTTCCTCTGGATAGAACTCACCATGGCCATGTTGTCTTTGAATCCAATCAATTTAACATTAGAATCATGGAAAAACAACTTACAGTAGATGTGCAAAGGGAGCTATGCTGAGCTGTGAAATGTCTGAACCGTGTCTCAGTTTCAGGCCAAATAGAGCAGTAAATGTGTGGCTTTGGAAACTTGATGTAGAAATACAAAAGGTTTTGTTTGTTCATGAAGCAAGAATGGAAAATAAAGAGATTTGTGGTAAAGAAAAACAAGATATTTACTGTATAACTGGGACAGTAAATGATAAGATAAGTTCATTTCTAAGATATATCATAGAAACACTCAGCCATACATAAAATAACACTGAAAATGAATACAGGTTATTTTTGAACCATGTTGTGCATTAGAAGGGCAGTGACTCAAAGAAGGTTTATTCAAAAAGTAAAAAGGTAAAAAAGAGAATAAGCATGTTTTTGGATCAAAAACAAGTTCACTGAGGAATACCTGGAATACTGAATGATGAAATGAAATTATTGCAAAGATATAGGAGGAAAAACCTCAGGTCACTTTTGACGTTGTGCATCAAAGGGTTAAAGACAAAACTAAGTAAAGCTTTAAATAAATCAAGACGACTCACAATAAAATAATGTCCTCCTCCGTAGAATATTGTTGAGACTTCATCTCAGAGCTGTTTATAGAGATAATAACATCTGAATAAACGGCTCTGTTGCTGCCCCCTGGTGGTGAGCAGTGTGTCCATTTCACTCATGTCCCTCGCGTCTTGTCTCCACTGTTTACACTATGAATGGACGTGAATCGCGTCATTGCGTCACTCGCTTTGACTTTGTACAGGTGTGACTCCGAGTTTCTGTTGCCAGATCGGGCGTTTACAGGTAAAATCTGAAAGGTTTGAATTTTATTTTGCGGCTAAAAATACAGTTGTGAACAAACTCTGTTCTGGTTTAGGATGATTTCGTCTGGTTTTCTAATAACGTGATGCTGATTTGAAACCAAACTAATATTCTGGTGGTTGTTGAACAGCACTCACTGGGCTGGAAACCATCAGCTGTATCTGGCAACACGACGAGTTTTCCTGGTTTGACTTTACTTTCTCTTTCTCCAGGGTCGTGTCGCAGATCTTTTTCTCCATCTGAAGGTAATGAAGCAGTTTGTGGTGTTTTCTTCATCATCAGCTCAGTTCCAGCAGAAATCTGCCGCTCCATAGTTCACGTAAAACTCAATCACAGCTGAAAGGAAAGAGTCTGGATCAAACTCATCCTCCATTTTGTGTCTCTGGTCCGTTTGTGTCACTCGGTGCATGAATATGATTGAAGGTGATTTTCTTTCCTTCATCTTTTCATCGAGGACACAGTCGGCTTTTATTTTGAAACTGTCTGTAGAAGTTTGATCTGCTTTTGTAACGTAAAGAGCTGAAAGTAACTAAGTACTTTTATCCTCCCAGCTGTTAATAGCTCTGTCTCAGGTGTGGGGGCATTTCCCTGCACTTCCTCTTTCTCACACTTTTTACTTTGTTAGAACTGATTACAGATATTAATAATAATAATAATAATAATATTTCTTGTGAAAACAGACTTGGAATCGATATTTTGATGTGGAGATCGATTCTAAAAGACACAGGTATAGATCAGAAGTATCGATATTTCTGGATCGATACCACATCCCTCCAGCATGGACCAGAGTAAAGACAGACTGGAGGAACCTGGACCTGGACCTGGACCTGGACCCAGCTGTGTGTCCTTGAAGAGCGACCGGTCGAATGACAAGTGGATTGATTTTAAAGGAGGACGTGGTTCTGGTCCAAAGAGGTAAAGTGTCAGTGAAGCTGTAACATGTAAAGTAACATGTCTTGGTGTCTTGGTGATTTGTTTCCTTGCGGAGGAAATATCAATATCTTTACTAACAGATTATCTGACAATTCAGTAAAAAGATTCTACGAGGAGGATAAAGACCTGAAGTGTTGTTGAAAACCTAACTCACTATTTCTACATGCTAAAGCTAATATTGTATGAAGTGACGGTCACTCCTGTATCATGTAGGAAGACGGCCTTTGTTCACAAGTGACCAGGATGTTCATTCATACAGACAGAAACGTGTTAAAGTGGCATCACATTAACACAGAGGAGTAAATGTCTGAGTCTAAACTGTCCATGACTCTCATCATTGTTCACAGGAATGAACCTGGACCTGAACCCAGCTGTGTGTCCTTATAAAGCGACGGGTCCAAGAACATTATTCTAACTTTAAAGAAAGTCAGAGGTAAGTTGTTGACTCCTTCCACCTGATGAACCAGCACCAGGTTCTGCAGAATGTTCTGTAACTAACCACCAGTCAGTCGAGTCGTGTCGTACAACAGGGTGTGTTTTAATGTCTGTAAAAGATCAGACTTTAATCTATACAGATAAATGTCCAAGTGTATTTTATTTGAAATAACATGCAGCCAGACTTGAATTTCCACACCGAGCGGTCCCAGCCCCTTCACCACTTTCCAAATTCTTCTCTTGGAAGAATTTGCTTTGCAGCAGACAAACATTCAACATGACAATAAAAGAACAGACAAACATACTGGGTGTGAGCAGCAAATTACAGTGGATACAAAATCCAGCAGCACAAAGGAGAACTTGTTTTAGAGGATGAGAATCATCCATACGAATGGACTATTGTTTCTTAGTACCTGAATTTTAAAGATCTCATCCAGACTGTTAAATTTCATCCCAGCTACTTTACAAGTTACACAAACCATTGTCTCTAGGGAGTTCTGTTCTTGTAACCATAGGTTACCATAGCAACAGATGACTGAGAAGGATGAAGGCATTGTAAAACATTGTCTTCAGGCTCCTGTCTACCTGGATGTTGTGAGATTTCTCAAAACAGAAGAGGCGTTGCTGGCCTTTTATTACAAAGCACCTCACATTTCACATCAAATTCAAACAGCTCACTGGCTGGTTATGAATAACACTACACTGAGGAACTGGGGACGGGCGTCTAAAATCAACACAAACCTCCTTTGTTTTAGGAGAGTTGGAGTTTGCATGTTGTCCTTGTGTCTATGTGGGTTTTCTCCAGGTACTCCGGTTTCCTCCACCCTCCAAAGACATGCTCGTTAGGCTGATTGGTGACTCTAAATTGACCCTAGGTGTGGTGTGAATGGTTGTTTGTCTCTGTGTTAGCCCTGAGATAGACTGGAGACCTGTCCAGGGTGGACCCCGCCTCTCGTCCAAAGACAGCTGGGATAGACTCCAGCAACCCCCACGACCCTAGTGAGGATTAAGAGGTAGTAGAAGATGGAGAGGAGATGATTTGGAAATGAGTTGATTTGGAAGGCTTCTGTGCACCAAGATATAAAATCATGCAGAACCTGACCGTGACCGACTTCATCATCACCAAGCAGGCTGACGATGACGGGATCATCCACATACTTGAATTTGTCTGTGTGGTGGCTACAACAGTCATCTGTATGTAAAATATATAAGAGGGCAGACAACACACAGGCTGGAGATGAGCTGGTGGAGGATGTTAGTAGGCTGGATAATGTTCCCTTCACTCGTACTTGTTGTGATCTATTTGTGAGGAATCAAACATCCAGCCCACAAGACACGCATCCAGACCCAAGGAACTGACAAGTTTATCGGCTAAAACATGAGGCTGGATCATGTTGAAAGCTGACGAAAAGTCCACAAAAAGCAGTCTAGCATGGTTCTTATATAGAAGATAAAGGTAGCTGTGGCGTCTGTACTCCTCTGGTAACTCTATATGTGAATTGGAGGGTGTCCAGTAGATGCTCAGTTTTCATGACTATTTCAGCTTTAAACCAGTTTTCAAATTGTTTCATAACCATGGAGGTTAATGCCACTGGCTGGAAATCATTGAGTTTGGTGAGATTATTTGTTTTGGTAATGGGCACCAGGACAGACTGCTTCCATGAAGATGGCACCTTCTACACAAGAGACATGTTAAAAATAAAGTTAAAAATAGGACCAAGCTGCTCATCACAACCACTAATATGATCAGCTCCAGGGCTTTTCCTTGGTTTACACTTCTTAAAACACTTAAAACAGGGCGGCAGCAAGCAGAGATGCAGAGGAAGAGGACGTTGTTTTAATTTTTTGAAGCTATAAACTAAATGAACTCGCCTGTTGAAGAGTAATCAGCTTTGTGTCTCTGGAAGCTGTTGAACCTTAGAAAAACATGAATATTTCCTACTTGGGTTCATAGCAGTAGTTGGGAAAACACAGCCTTAGAAGAGGTGATCAATAAGTGGATATTTGAAGCAGAGTAGTGTCTTCAATCTTGTAATGGATGAGAGCTAATTGTTGATGATTGGTCCACAGAGTCCACCAGCAGAGCTGAGTAGCTGATAATAGCTCTGTCTCAGGTGTGGGGGCATTTCCCTGCACTCCCTCTCTCTCACACTTTTTACTTTTTTAGAACTGATTACAGATAATAATAATAATAATAATAATAATAACAATAATATTTCTTGTGAAAACAGACTTGGAATCGATTTTTGATGTGAAGATCGATTCTAAAAGACACACGTGTAGATTGGAAATATTGATATTTCTGGATCGATGTGGACATCCCTACAGCATGGACCACAGTAAAGACAGACTGGAGGAACCTGGACCTGGACCTGGACCTGGACCTGGACCTGGACCTGGACCCAGCTGTGTGTCCTTGAAGAGCGACCGGTCGAAGGACAAGTGGATTGATTTTAAAGGAGGACGTGGTTCTGGTCCAAAGAGGTAAAGTGTCAGTGAAGCTGTAACATGTAAAGTAACATGTCTTGGTGTCTTGGTGATTTGTTTCCTTGGGGAGGAAATATCAATATCTTTACTAACAGATTATCTGACAATTCAGTAAAAAGATCTACGAGGAGGATAAAGACCTGAAGTGTTGTTGAAAACCTAAGTCACTGTTTCTACATGCTACAAGGGCTAAAGCTAATATTGTATGAAGTGACTGTCACTCCTGTATCATGTAGGAAGACGGCCTTTGTTCACAAGTGACCAGGATTTCATTCATACAGGACAGAAACGTGTTAAAGTGGCATCACATTAACACAGAGGAGTAAATGTCTGAGTCTAAACTGTCCATGACTCTCATCATTGTTCACAGGAATGAACCTGGACCTGAACCCAGCTGTGTGTCCTTTAAGAGCGACCGGTCCAAGGAAATTATTTATGAATTTAAAGAAAGTCAGAGGTAAGTTGTTGACTCCTTCCACCTGATGAACCAGGAACCAGGTTCTGCAGAATGTTCTGTAACTAACCACCAGTCAGTCGGTCGTACAACAGGGTGTGTTTTAATGTCTGTAAAAGATCAGACTTTAATCTATAGAGATAAATGTCCAAGTGTATTTTATTTGAAATAACATGCAGCCAGACTTGAATTTCCACACCGAGGGGTCCCAGCCCCTTCACCACTTTCCAAATTCTTCTCTTGGAAGAATTTGCTTTGCAGCAGACAAACATTCAACATGACAATAAAAGAACAGACAAACATACTGGGTGTGAGCAGCAAATTACAGTGGATACAAAAGTCCAGCAGCACAAAGGAGAACTTGTTTAGAGGATGAGAATCATCCATACGAATGGACTTTGTTTTCTTAAGTACCTGAATTTTAAAGATCTCATCCAGACTGTTAAATTTCATCCCAGCTACTTTAGAAGTTACACAAACCATTGTCTCTAGGGAGTTCTGTTCTTGTAACCATAGGTTACCATAGCAACAGATGACTGAGAAGGATGAAGGCATTGTAAAACATTGTCTTCAGGCTCCTGTCTACCTGGATGTTGGTGAGATTTCTCAAACAGAAGAGGCGTTGCTGGCCTTTTATTACAAAGCACCTCACATTTCACATCAAATTCAAACAGCTCAACTGGCTGGTTATGAATAACACTACACTGAGGAACTGGGGACGGGCGTCTAAAATCAACACAAACCTCCTTTGTTTTAGAGAGTTGGAGTTTGCATGTTGTCCTTGTGTCTATGTGGGTTTGCTCAAGGTACTCCGGTTTCCTCCCACCCTCCAAAGACATGCTCGTTAGGCTGATTGGTGACTCTAAATTGACCCTAGGTGTGAGTGTGAATGGTTGTTTGTCTCTGTGTTAGCCCTGAGATAGACTGGAGACCTGTCCAGGTGGACCCCGCCTCTCGTCCAAAGACAGCTGGGATAGACTCCAGCAACCCCCACGACCCTAGTGAGGATAAGAGGTAGTAGAAGATGAGAGGAGATGATTTGAAATGAGTTGATTTGGAAGGCTTCTGTCACCAAGATATAAAATCATCCAAACCTGACCGTGTCCGACTTCATCATCACCAAGCAGGCT
>NC_061782.1:2594186-2637458 GCF_022458985.1 Mugil cephalus
TCTATGCTAAGCGCTAATGGTTACTCACCGGAGTTTTTCTTCTCACAAAACACGATGACACAGTGCTGTCCAGCACCCAAAAACCTCCTCACGGGTGCGGATACCTTCCGGAACAATTTACTCAGAAATGAAATAAAGTTTTAATCACTTTTCATCGAGTTATTAACATTAACATGCTCTCTCTCAGCCGTAGTGCGTCTGCTCTGTCGGCATCGGTGCAAGGAAAAAAACAACCCAGCAGAACAAACGCGGCAGCTAAGAGCGCGAGTAGTGCTTATGTGAGTGAAATTGCACACCCTGCTGGTGAAAACAAGGAACTACAACAACCAAAAACTCATTCAGACTGTATTGCTCAACATAGTTAAACTGGAAATATTGGGGATTACTCTGTGTGTGTAACTAAAGGGTATTACATATACAAAATAAGGGATTCACAATTCATCAGACTTCTTCATGCCTCCAGAGCCGGCCCAAGCCTCCATGGGGCCCGGAGCTAAATTAGATTTTGGGGCCCTCTGTTTCTGCCAATAATATTGATGGTTGATATGCACACACCTACTATAAACTCATTGCAGTTCTGATTATCCTGTTGTCAGTCTGACATGTTTTTACACATCTATGCTGTTTTTGTTGCAACAAGCACAGTCAAAACTACTCTGACTCAGTTCAAATATACAAACATTACAACTTTTGATTCATTAGGTTTGGTTTCAAAAAATCATTTATAGTGCAACAAGAAATAAAACACAAAATAAACAATAAAATATCAACAAATACTTAAATAATGACATGAGTTCTCTGAAAGAAGGAAACAAGAACGGTTTAGAAAACATAAAGTTGAAAGTAAAAGAAAAAGGAAAACTAGTCCGCCCCAAAGGCCAATACCCCACATCTTCTTTGCCCACTACCGGCTCACTTGCCAGGGCCGACTAGACAAAGGAAAAACCTGAAATAAACCAAAGGAAATTTAATCTCCACGGCGACAGCAGCTCGTGGCCCCGATGCTCTAGATGGAAACAAAGATACATTTTAAAATACTTAATTACAACAGTTAAAACACACACTGATTAACATTTCAAACTATATCCCTAACATTTAAAATACCTGATATGTTGGGTGATTATGTCCTAACAGCTACTAGCTGCGTTCAGACCAGCAGGGACACAGGTCTAAAACACACAACAGGAATCATCACCCACATTTAACAAGATAAAATAACACAAAGCATCTTCCAGTATTCCTGTATTCTCCTGTCCACCAGCGTGAAATGAAGTGTGCTCCTGCCTCACTCCATCAGCCTAACCCAACAGTCAAACACTCTCCTTCCTACAGCAGCCATATATACTTCACAGCCCATGGCCCCCCTCTTCTTACCAGCAGCCATGTTGCCTAACCGTGGCCCCTCCTTTTTCCCACCTGGTCCCACCTGCCACAATTCCATTACCAAGACATGCAAACAGACCTTTAACTTGGCCTTTTCTCCTCTTCCTCTTTCTTCCTCTTTCTTATCTTTGTCCCTATGTCCTTTCTTTCCCACGTTGTTTTGCCTCAAACTTCCTGCTCTTTGGATGCGCAGTGCGCACTGCACGGCAGGAGGCCACATTACTGGAGCAGCGGAGCGTTGACGTTTAAAGAATGGTTAGGCCGACATCAGCAACAGCACTCTGCTGACATGAAATCTATATGATAGCTGTGATCATATAGAAATCATCACTCATACATGCAAAAATAAATGAATTCATTTCATTTGATTCATAAATAACATTCTTTGTTAACTGCTCTTGGGGGCCCCCTAGTGGCCGCGGGGCCCTAAGCAGGCGCTTAGTTCACTTATGCCTTGGGCCGCTCTGCATGCCTCCAACAAAAGGAATTAATCAATGTCTTAGTAAATATCACAATAACAAATAACTTGATAAAATCTCTAAATGGAACTTAAGTGAATGTTTGAGCTGGACACACCAAAATAAATTACTAACAATTCAACAGGTCGTTTTTATTAACTTTATTTTCATTGTGTAAGTTTGTTTCACAGAAGTTCATAAGTATTTGACTCAGAGAAACTGTAGAAAATGTCCTCTGTTAGTTGTTAAAGTCAATGAAGCTTAAAGGCTGTTAGGACACAGTAATGTTGAGCTGAACATTTAAAACCTGAACACATCTGATTGAATTATTCAGGATTTAATCTACATCTTTTATTCTTTACTCAGGTTGAGGGGCTGCAGTTTGTCAAAGATCAGCTGTGATTCTCTGGTCTCAGCTCTGAAGTCCAACCCCTCCCATCTGAAACATCTGCACCTGAGTTACAACAACCTGAAGGATTCAGGAGTGAAGCAGCTGTGTGGTTTTCTGGAGAGTCCAGACTGTAGACTGGAGACTCTGAGGTCAGTTCACTGTCTGTTACTGTTGTAGATCTGATATGTTTAATCACCAACTGAATCTAAGTCAGAGACAACAATTGTCAGTTTTTGAATTTATCTTGAGTTGTTTATCTTGACTTGTTGAGCCAGTAAAGTTGTAAAAGGGTTAAATCTGAGTTTTTGTTGGGTCGTTTCTCTGATTAAAGCTGAAGAGGTCTAATTTAATAATTTCATCTATTATTGTCGGGTTTCGTTTATGAAATTTATTTTATTTCTTATTTCCAACATAAAAAAAAAAAAACAAAACAACAAAATAATCATATAGAACAAAATACAGTAAATGAGAAAACAAAAATAAACAAAAAAGAACAGTTAAATATAACTTTTTTTACCCACCCCTTTCAATACTCAATGATTTTATATTATTCACTTCCTGTTTATGTAAAAATAATAGTTTTATAATATATGTACATCATACAACACAAAGAGATATAACATGCACACATTACCAAAGCAACACAAAATATTATAAGCAAAAATAAGAAAAATAAAAATATGAAAGACAATAACACCCATCACTCCGTATGAGTCAGATCCCTTTTCATTTCTGTCCCTTGTAAGAATCCCCCTCTTTATATTTTTTAAAAACTGTTTTTTGTCTGAACATTCCTTGAGCGTCTCCTCCAAACGTTCCGGGTTTTTTAACAACACAAAGGAAACACAAACAGCCCCTCCTTGTTGTGGTCCCCAAGTGTTCTGTGTTTCTTTCAAATGACATTAAACAATGCCCCCCTTCCCTTCCAGTAATTGTTGAATGTTTTGTGGTAGGAGAGGGTTTTTTTGCTTTGAACAGGATGAGGGCGTCTGAAACCAATCCACCATATTTTGAATTTTAGGAGTTTTGTTCAAAATGACAGTTTGAAAATAATGTGTTTTCAATCCATTTTTTATCTGCCATGCCATCATGCTTTTGTTTTTGCTATCAACCTGAAAAACCCCCAAAGAATTTATTTTGGTCCGAATAAACGGAGAAAATGAGCTGATTTTGTTAAAGGTCCTCTGTCACTTTTCAGAGCTTTTTTTTTTTGGGGGCACGTGATTAAGATAAATAACTAAGACAAATCCAAAGCAACTAAATCTAAAGCAAATCATTTCAATAAGGGTTTGATGTTTTCATTCCTGTCAACACACACAATTAGATCATGTTTTTTCAGATGCAGGTGTTTGAGGTGTGTTTTGCTGAGCCCCCTGCTGTTTCATCACTTCGTCACATTTCTTTGGAGTCAAACCTGCTGTGCCCAAAGTATCAGTCCATTCCTTGAACCACAGCCGGGAAAGGGAGCTACACACCTCACACTGTCCTTTTATGTTGTAGAAGACTGACGGAGACCAAATAACACAAGGACAAAGTCACTCAGACATGGAGAGGAGATTTAATCACATCTTTTTTCTTTTTTTCGGGTTGAGTTGGTGCATTTTGTCAAGATCAGCTGTGATTCTCGGGGCCCAGCTCTGAAGTCCAACCCCTCCCATCTGAAACATTGGACCTGAGTAACAACAGCCTGAAGGTTTTCAGATGTGAAGCACCTTTTTGATCTTGTGGAGAGTCCGACTATAAATGGGCTCGTTGGGGAGTAGGGGGTTTCCCCAGTCAGTCCATGCTGCTTTCATCAGTATCGCCTAAAAAACGTTGATCAAAGACCCATGTTTCCTGTAAACCGCAGCTTCTCATTAAAGCTGTGAGAGGAGAATGGAGACGGGCTTCAGGATTGGACAGGAAGACAGAGGAAAAGAGACAACAGTCAGCCAACAGATGAGCCAGAACTTTTTTGTGCCCATGTTTTTGATTGTTGTGAAGACGACTGTTGTTGTTGTTTGATGTGTCCAGAAATAAAGCTGGATTCCAGCTGACAGCCTTCCAAGATGATAAGACAGGGGGTCATTCATCACATCTGATAAACAACTGATCACAGCTCTGAGATCATCTGACTGAAGCCTGCCATCACAGAAGCAGAAAATTTACATTTAAAACCCATAGTTTCTTAGTCAGCTGATCTTTTTTTCCCCATGGGCACGTAAATCCATCACTAAAGTTTTGGGTGCAGTAATGAAGCTTTCAGGACTCTCAGCTTTTCTTAGTGAATCTGCAAGGAAACAGACTCGATGCAAAAGTCTCTGCGGGTCTGGGGGTTTTTCCCCAAACTCCAACCGTTAACATGAAGCTGAAAGGGAAAGCTGGCTGAGCCCCCACAGCTGCTCCACTGCTGCTCTAACAGGACTCAAGCCCCCGCTGCTCTTTCTACTGGATGTGATATGAAGGGAAACACCCTTCACCTCCTCTTTTCTTTTTTCCCCCTGTCTACAGGGGGTGGTAACATTAACCAGGGGGGTGTGTTTTTGTGAGAGGATGAGCTGTGTCCTGTGCCAAGGTTGAAGCAACTCTGACGGACCAGTTACGGGGGAGGTGAAGGAAGCTTCATCCAATGGTCCCCCATTTAAGCCCAAAAAAAAATACTCATTTGGGGGGATTTCAACATTGATTTGCTGTTTCCAAATCAGCAAAAATAACAGATGTTTTCATCCAAAAAATGTTAGTAGAGTCAAATGACACAGTGATCACCTCCTGTCTTTCTTTTCATGAATGTAATTATATAACAAGAGGGAAATTAAAAGGGAAAATTTAAATATAGAGAATAAGTTTTACATTCACAGATTAATGATAACATGCCCTCTTAACAGGTAACACCAAGAACCATTTGGCAGAAAACCCATGAATGCCCAAAGGGGGGCTTCAAAATGCCTGAAAAAAATGAACTGCTTGTAGAGACGTTTATAAAATAAAACAAAAGAGGCAGAGTTTAAATATAAGAAATATAAAAATCAATTAATTTAATAAAGGTATGAAAAAAGGATTATAAAACCCAAACTATTAGATATATATGGAACAAAAAATTATTATTTGTGGTTGAGGTTTTAAAAGCTTCTTTTTTGATTTTGGGCCCAATTTACTAAAGACAAAAAAGATACGGGAAAGGAAACCAGTGAAAGGGAATGGGTGAGAGAAATGGGGATTCAATGTCTTTGGAAATGTTGATAAAATGGAAATTATTGCTTTTGTAAAAGAAGTACCAACCAAACTTGTACAGATTGGAATGAATCGATATGTCACTGGTAAAGAAAATAATTGAGGAATATGACCATCAACTCATACGTTTTACGAAGGGCTGTATTTTTTTAAACACTGCGAGCCTATGATAAAGTAAGGATAAAGAGGGGTGTCAGGGTGTTATGATTCAAAAAACATGGCCCCAAAATGTTGGGTCACGTAATTATGACGAGTGTTGGATTTGGGAAGTGTCACAGAGGGATGAAAATTAAAGGGAAAACTGATGGTCCAAACCTGAATTGGGTCTGTATGAAAGGGGGAAAATCTGCGAAGCAGGAACAGAGAACCGATGAGAGAGCAACTGAAAGAAACTTCACTTGTACGTACAGATTTGGCTGAGCCTTAGAACCGCAGCGACGATGGGTTCAGGTGCTCATTGGGCATTCATACGATTTTCGGGTGAAATCTTTTGTGTGTTTTTTGAAAGCCAGAGTGACCAGTCAGAGTACGAAAAGTTTATTGCTGATGTTTAACCTTATGGGAAAATAAAAATGTATTAGATGTGAAAAGGCACCGAGTTTACGTCAAAGGATTTTTCAGTCACTAATGGGAAAAAATCCCTTTAGACATAACCTCAGCCCCTTATTCTCCCCATCAAAAGGGGACAGCGGAGAAAGGGAAAGACTGTTTGAAATGGCCAATGTATGTTGATTAGAGTAAGTTTTCCAAAAAGAACTTGGACATATGCATTCAGACTGCTGCAGCTGTCTGAAACCCGGTGTTACAGCAAGGGGACAGGACAGACTCCTACTACATGCTGAAGGGAAAGTGCCTGGTCTGTCAAGGATGAAATTTCCCGTCAGTATGTTAGCACACAAATATAAGAAAAAAAAAGCTGGACTCACAGTCTAAAAGGGGGGGGTTTTGTTGGTTACCACAAGAATATCCTGCATATCTAATCTTCTACCCAGAAACAGGGAGAGTACTAAAAAAAGGTTGGAAAGTTCATCAGCAAATGTTTGAGGGAGTGTCAGACTCAGACAGACCAGGATAGGAGTGAATACATCCTGATGGGGAGAGGGCTGAAAGCATTTTTCCCAAAAAATTATGCAGTAAAACCAATCACCAGGAACTTAAACTGAGATTTGTGACACAGACGTCACTACAGGTGGGGTCAGAGTTTTAAAAAAAATGCCCGAATCCAAAGAGGGAGAGGAGACCCCCTAAGTACTAAAAGATATAATTTCAAATAAAATGGATGATGGGGCCAAGATTTAAACGTATGGACTACTGTTACCGGGTTATGTCAGATTCACCTCCAACTCGAAGGGGCCATGAACCATCACAATCACATTTGTGGGTTAAAGCAAAAGAAAAAAAGGATTCTCTAAAAGAAAGTGAGACTTTTTACCCTGACCACTTTGCCAAAAGGTAAAACATGCAGGGGGGGGAAGATGGGTTTCTACTGTGAAAGAAAAGGGATGAAAAAAAACATACAAAGCCAGGTATGTACAAAGGGTTATAGTCAATTGCGGGGTTTGTTTGAAACCCAAACCTTTTTCTTCCGCTGCTAGTGGACATCTGTGCGCATCTGATGCAGTTTGCAGTGCAGCATGGCTTAAAACGCACCAGTGGATGTGAAAACTGCATACCTGCATGCCCCTGTTGTTTGGAAGTGGACATGGAGCACCTGGGGGTTTTTAAAATTAAATCAAAGAAGGCGAGAAACTAGTCGAAAATTTAAACAGATCTTTGAATGGTCTGAAGCAGTCGGGACAAAAATCGATTGTTTTTATAGTAGACGGGCTAAAAAATGAGAAGGGGACATTGATCATCGGGGTTGATGATCTTTCATTGCTGCAAATGACAAAAAAACTAAACATGTAAAAGAGTTTTTGGGAGCTACATTTAAAAAAAGATTGGTGAACCCAAACATTTCGGGATGTTGATTTTGTGTAAGAGGGGGTGAAAAAAAAATGAAAAAAAAAAGGTCCCCTTACAAAGATTTTGGAGAGATTTGAAATGATCAGTTTGTAAAACCCAGATTTACTCCGTGTGAAAACAAACGAAGTTTGCAATGAGGGTCGACCTTTTGGGTCAAAAAAAGCATCGGAAGTTGTTGGCAGTCGTTTTATGTCACGATTTGACGAGACCAGATCTGAGTTGGACGGGGAAAATTGTCAAAAATACCTGTCGAACCAAAAGAACAAAACTGGGTAGCAGCAAAACAGTTTGAAACTTTTGAAGGGAATGTCAATCGGAATTGGTTACAAAAGAAGTGATGCGATCTCAAATTGTGGCATATAGTGATGCAGACTGGCAAAGACCAGAGCGACAGGAAAAGTACACGGGGACTGTTTTTAGTTTGTCTGAGACCAGGGCCTGTCATTTCCTGGAATCAAGGAAACGCCCCAGTTGCTTTATCCAAGTGGGGCAATACGGCCCTGGCAGCGACAACTCGGGAAAAGCTTGTATCTAGTACGTTGAAAAGGGGATGGACAGTGGTTGTGACCATTTTTGAGGAAAATCAGGGGGGTGTTGCCTGCCCAAAAACCCTGAAATGCGTCAGAGACAAAAAAAAAAAAGAAGAACGGGCTGCAACCTCTACTTATTGTGTTAGCTTAAATCAGCATGGCGACAAAAAAGGACTAGAGATAAGGACAAAGTTTTTTAAAATTGATCGAGATTTCACAACTTCGATGTTTTTCCCCAAACCTTCCCGGGTAACACCAACAAAGAGTCCGGACCCCAAAAAAACAACGACCCTTGGAAAAAATTACGAGGCACTTGAAACGAAGACATCCTAAAAAGGGGTGGTGGAATTAACAACGCTTCTCGTCTTGAGCAAAAGCGTCCCGCAACACCCATGCATTACCGCAGGTGTGAGCAGCTGAAAGGTGGGAAAAACCAGGTTCAAAAAAACGAGAAGCGAGGAAAGAGAAAACGGTCAAGTCTCCGACTGCAGCAGAGAATGATGAGGGCTGGAAACTACGGGTGTACGGAGAAGGAACACCTGCAGAAGACATCAGGGGACATCAGAAGCTTTTTGCAGCGCCGACAGAGGAAAAGGGGAAAAACGGGTTTCTTTTTTTGACCGGTGCACAGGGTGGGCGCCCCGTGAAAACAAAACGCCCCATCACCCAATTCACATAAAACTTTAGGAATAAAATCTGGAAAATCTCCCGGAAAATTAACTTGAAAAAAAGAACTGATGCTCAAAGGGGAAATTTTAAAACACGCTGACAGGGGGAAAGAAGCCGGCGTGGAAGCAGCAGAAAGCAAGGGAAAAGTGCTGTTTCCGGGTCCCGACGCTTACACGAAGGAAAAAAGGGGACTCGTTAAAATAAATCACTCCAAAAAACTCTTATCAAATGTGCCCCCACGGGACAAACAGGCCCAACAATAATGTTAAACGCTTTAAGATCCACTATAAAAGAAACGCTATTCTGTTGAGGTTCGGAAGTATCTGCTTTATTGTTTGTTCTCTGAATAGGTAAAGTTATTTGTTTTTCAGAATCAATATCTTTTTGTAAAGTTTTTCTTTAAGGCACGAATTTGTGTTTATTAATGGAGGGGCTTACGCGATAACACAAAAACAAAAGGGACTATTTTTATTTTGCACAAGTTCCGACATGATTTGTTTTTTTTACAAGAAATTCATTCGAATTGAAGATGAAAAATTGTGGAAACACAATGGGGGATGCAATCTATTTTTTCATGGGTCAAATCACTCAGCTGGGGGTTGCAATATTTTTAAACAGATTTAATGGTAATATGTGGGGTCCCCTTGTTTCAAAAGAAGCCGGTGTATTTTTAGTTTGAAATGACAAATTTTCCGTTATTTCTGCTGTTTATGGACCCAAACAGACTAAACCCAAACAAAGGACATGTTTCTTTAACTTTCTTTAAAACTGGACATCTTAATGGGGAAGTAAAAAATCACTATTTCTTAGGAGGTGATTTTAAGACGCCCAGACAACTCATGGAACCGGGATCCCCAAGATCTACAGCGTTTCGAGCTTAAAACCTACCTCATTCATAAGCCATCATTTTCTATGACAGAAAAGTGTGGAGATTTATGACCCCACCGCCACAATATACATGGTCTACATTGTAAAAAAAAAAAAAGAAAAAAAAGAAAAAAAGAAATCAGTGTTTTACTGTATTAAAAAAACAGACTCTTTTCGTAAAATCTAAAAAGAGTAATTTTACATGTAAAACAAAAAAAAAAAAAAAAAAAAAAAAAAAAAAAAAAAAAAAAATTAAAAAAAAAAAAAAAAAAAAAAAAAAAAAAAAAAAAAAAATTTTTTTTTTATAAATGAAAAACTGAAAAATTTTCCTTTAAAATTTAAAATCAAAAAAATTTTTTTAAAATTACTGAGAAATTAAAAAATAAAATAATTTAAACTGAATTTTTTTTTTTCTGTAAAAAATATTAAAATTAAAATATATAAAATAACAAAACCAAATGTAAAATAAAAAATTTAATTATTTACACATCCCTGAAAAAACACGTTCGGGGAAATTTGCTGCACAACGTCTAGAAGAAAGAGAAGAAGAAAAGAAGAAGGAAGAAGGGGGGGTTTAAAAGAAGACATGCCTTGGCTGTTGGGACACGAACATCCGTGTTTTAAAAGTTACCTTCAAAGTCAACAACCACCCCCGCGGCTGTTCCCCTTTGGTCACAGAAACTTGGGGGCAAAACAGCTAATGTCGAGGCTGGAGGAAGGACGAAGGCAGATGGCAAGTATCAAACTGAAGCTTAGTAGTATTAGCTTTATTTACCACCATGCCTCTGACTTTACTCAGTCGGCAAAACCAATCCGCTAGCATGTCATCAATTGAAGCTAACTATTGTTATTGTTATTGTTAGCTAACTATGATGACAAAAGCATGGCCGGCGGCGGCGTCTGCCAGTGTTAGTCACAGATATATATCTATGACTGTTAGTAGTCAGCCAGACCAACCACTTTTTATTTTATTTTCACTAAAAAGTTAGTTAGAAATTAACAGTCAGTCATTTTTTTTATTTTTGATAACTGATGACACAGGCGGGGAAAAAAGAGGAACAAGCGCACTGCTTTACTGTACAGTTCAGCATGGAAAGAGTGGGGTTCTTAACCCCAGTTTTTGCCATGAAACAATCTCCCACTTATCTGCAGAAGAAAGAAGAAAAAATGTTGAACAATGATTAGTGTTATTATTTAATAAACCCAATGTTTTCTGTCTTCTCTTCAGGGGCTTACAGCTCAGAACTGCAACTTGACCCCGGCAACAATATTCAAGTAGGATACCACACCCCGTCAACTGTCTGGATAGAGATGGATTTATTTCCAGGGTTTTACGAAGTTTTAATCGTGTTTGGATGTAGGCTGCTTGTAGTAAATTGGTAACTAACTATTTTTTTTTTTTTTTTTTTTTCCCTTTTTTTTTCAAAACCGTTTAGTTGAATTTATTGTTTTTTTTTGTTTCAGAACACACTTTAAAATTTAATTTCTTTTTGAATTTGCTGCAAAAATGGTTACTTTCACGGTTGAATAAAATAGGGGAATGGGGGAAAATTTTAGCTGTTTTTTGTTCACTTGGCTCATTTTTTTTGTTGGACATTTTGAAAAGATCAAATTTTTGTTGATACTGTTTCTTTACATTAATATAGTCATAACAGCCTTTTTAAAAGAAAAAAAATGCCATTAAAACCACTAATAAAAACACTTTTCTGCAACATTAAGAATAATTCATATTACAATGTTAATTTGTCATCTTCATGGGGAATTTTCTAGGGAATTTTAAATTTTTTAACAACGGAAAAAAATTTCTAATTTAAAAGTTAAAACAACCTGAAAATAAGGCAAAATCTTGTTAAAATGGCAAGTAAGACTGTATTTTTAAGATGGAAAATAAATGTTTTGTACAAAAATAATTTTTGTTATTTCACGGTATTTTTCGGGCCCCGGGGAAAAATTTACGGTCAAGGATCGACTTTTTTTTTTAATGTCACAAAGGGGTTTTCAGTTTGTTTCGATTTTCACTTTTTCCCGCCCTTTGTTGATCAGAAACGATAAGCCAAAAAAAGGGGTTTTGGAAAAACAAAAATTTTGGGTTATTGGGAAAAGAAAAATGAAATATTCGTGAATAAAAAAATTAAAAAAGGGGGGTAAATTTTTCTTGCAAAGATATATTTTAATAGAAAAAAAAATGGTTCCGTTTAAAAATGGGAAATCTTTAAGTTTAAATTAAGAAGTTTCAATTAAACGCGCAAAGAAATAAAAAAGTGAAAAAAGAATGCCCTATTAAAAGCGCAACTTTTTAAAACCCAAGCAAGATTTATCGAGGATGAATTAATATTAAAAAAACTCATGAAGAGCTTTAAAAGAATGTAGTGAATTTAGATCCCGCAACGTCTCCCCCGCACAAACCAAAAAAAAAAAAAAAAAGAAAGAAAGAAAGAAAAAAGAAAGTAAAAAGAAAAAAAAAGAAAGAAAGAAAGAAAGCTAAATGAAAGGAACGGAGGGGTAACGTGAGGTAATTAACGTGATAAATTTACTAAAGTTCGTTAACGTTTTTTTTGTCAGAACATTTTGTAAATTCTTTTGATCGTTAGGTTTAAACATTACCAAAATATACCACTACTGAAAAGCTAAAAAGCTACTGCTATTAGTGCACTTTTACTTAAATGCAGGGTTTTACTTTTGCTGCTATAACTACTAATATTATAATAATCACCTATAATTTAAATTCGTATCCTGTTTGCCTGCTGTAAACCAATTTTAATTGCCCCCTTTTTATGGCTCATTGCCCCCCCGAATCACCCCCTTTTTTTTGGCTGAGTGCATGAATCTGGTCCTGATTTAAAATGAAATAAACTTTTGTTGACGGATGTTGTTTCTCCTCCTAAGTGCCAAATTTATTCTTTTTGTGTCGTGCTAAGCCCCCCTGCTTTTTACCTCATATTTTTTTCCTTTTTAAACCCCGCAGGTCCCCAAAAACGGCCCTGTCATGACTGGCCCTGGGAGACTTTCCTGGGGTGGTGACCCCCGGTGACTGGTACACTGGTTCCTGGGTGAGTGGCCCCTGACGACTGCTACACTGGTTCCTGGATAGTGACCCGACTGATGGGTTTCCCGGATGGTGGCCCCGGGCTGACTGGTACACTGGTTCCCCGGGTGAGTGGCCCCTGACTGACTGGTACATGGGTTTCCCGGGGAGTGGCCCCCGACTGACTCGTACATTGTTTCCCGGGTGAGTGGCCCCCGACTGACTGTACACTGGGTTCCGGATGAGTGGCCCCGACTGACTGCTACATGGTTCCTGGATGAGTGGCCCCCACTGATGGTTCCTGTCCCTGTTAAAGTGGCCTTTGAACGCCGGCCCTGGACTGACTGGCCCCGGCAAAATCAAAGGGGCACAGGTTGTCTCTAAGCACAATGTCCATCGGGGGTGGTGGGGGGCTTTGTTGTCTGTTTATCTAGCAGTCCTTCTCCACCCCCTGATAGAGCTGGGAAGTGTTAAATTTTAAGTACAGATTAAAGCGCTACTGCTGTCTTATCTAACCCTTCTCCCTGCCCGCACTTTTTTACAGGACACAGATGAAAAAATGAAAGGGTGTGAAGGAACGGCCCTAAAAATCTTTTTGCTTGTGTATTGGGTTTTAAGTTTTCATTGAGGACCCTTAAACAAAGCCAATCTTGTTACCCTCCTTCACTTTTACAATCTTCCATTTATGCCACCCGCTTTAGCCTGGGCCCCGGGGCCAGAGGAGCCCAAGTGAGGCGGCTGTGGGACATTCGTCCCCTTTTCCAAGCCGTCTGTGTGTCGGGTTTTATTGCCCCTTTGCCCCAACCAAGTTTATTTCCAAATTGGGAATAAAAGATAAAATGTACTTTGTACTTTCTCTTTCTCCGGGTCGTGTCGAACTTTTTCCCCCATCTGAAGGTAATAAGCAGTTTTTGGGTTTTCTTCATCATCACTAGTTCCACAGAAATCGCCGCTCCATATTCACGTTTTAAAATCAGTCACAGCTGAAAGGTAAGAGTCGGATATTTTGTGTCTCTGGTCCGTTTGTGTCACTCGGTGCTGAACATGATTGAAGGTGATTTTATTCCTTTATCTTTTCATCGGGACACAGTCGGGCTTTTATTTTGAAACTGTCTGTAGAAGTTTGATCTGCTTTTGTAACGTGAAGCGGTTGTACTTTTAAAGGACTTTTAACCCCTGTTAGAATTCGTGGTCGTTTATTCTTCAAAGGGCGAAGACTAAGTACATTTTGCTATTTAGAAAACATTTATTGAGATATAGAAAATTAATCATGTACATGGACCTCTTTGTTTGTGAGGCTCCCAAAAAAGGTGATGTAAAGTAAGATTCCCAAAGTAAACCACAAAATGAATATGATCATTTTGCCACGGTTCAGACTCGGTTTAGGTCGTCCCCCCAATCATTTCCTGGAATCTCCAATGATGTGTCACCTCCTACAATAAAGTATATGAGAGAGATAGAGAGAGAGCAAAGGGTGAAGTCCAAAAACTGATAAGTTTGATCAACACTATTGAAAACATAAATTAAAACTCTCAGCTGATAATAGCTCTGTCTCAGTTGTGGGGGCATTTCCCTGCACTCACTCTCTCACATGGTTTTTACTTTTATGCAATTTACTACAGATTCAGTGACACAAATAACAATAATAATACTTATAATTAGAATGTAGTCGAGTATTAAAGATTTTATTAAAGAAAATGGTGTAGGAATAGATTAGTTGGACTCAGTGCTTGGGGCAAAGACTTAGGGGGGGCAGTAGGGCCTAGACCAAGGCAGTGGGGCTCATGAAGACCAGACGACCCGTGATGGCTAGCTGCGTTAGGCAGTTTGAACCAAGCCCTGTTTTATACTGGTACTGTACTGGAAATGGAGGATCTGCAGGCTGAAGTACAGGCCCTTAAGGAGAGGGTGGAAGAGGATGAGGCAATGGCAGCCTTAAAGGCCCAGAACGAGACGCTGATGGCGCAGTTGCAACTACACGGGTCCCCGTTTGCGGGGGGGTTCCCCTGCTCAAACACAGGAGGGAGTGCTGTATCGTAAGCTGTGGGTCAGAAGGAAGGGCTGATTAACCCTGCAGCACTGCACAGAGAGATGCTTACTTACATGCATACAAACCATTCGAAGTTCGAGGCCGATGTTATTGGCCGGGGATGTTTGTTGGCTTTTAGGCTGCTGGAAGTGGTTGCAATGGATTTCACGGTGCTGGAGCCGGCGTCAGATGGGCAGGAGAATGTTTGGGGTTTTTCCAATGTGTTCTCCAAATTTACAGTTGCTAAGGCCCTGGATTCAGCTGTATGGAGTTCTTGTTGAGTTACACTCAAGGTGGATGTTTTGCGGCCAGTGTTCTCCAGAGTTTGAGTGTCAGTACGGTTGACAACTCAAAGCACAACGTAATCTACGTCGGAATGAATTCCGAGTTTGTGTTAGCTGCAGGGCCAGAAATGGGGGTTGCCAGCTGTGGTGGATCCTCTATCCCCCCTGGGGACGGCTGATTCGGAGGACTCTCTGCTGGAGGTTGTGGTGCCAGGATTTAGAAGGCAGGGTTTTCTGTTAGAGGAGAGAGCCAGACAAGGGGATGGATTTGGGAGCGCTGAGGTAACGGGAAGGCAGTTAACCATGGCCGGACTATGGATCTGCAGATTAACTGGTGGGTTTTGGATGTTTATTTTTGATTTGTGTTGTAGGCTTAAGTTGAATTCTATGTGATGTGTTGTATATGGGGTCATTTTGTTTTGTTTTAAGTTGCAGTTACTGAGACGCCAGTTGGTGCCTCTATGTGCTCAGTGGTATTTTAGTTGTGAAGAAATAATAAAGATTTCTATGTTTTTTATAGTTCCCTGTTTCCTGGTTGTACCTGCCTCAACGGCACCTGAACCTGTCCCTAAGTCTGTCTATGCTACAATAACATATTCATTAATACTAGTGTCCGAGCGATAGGGATTTTTTGGCCCGATAACGATATCAGAGGAGGTGCAATCACCGATAGCCGATGTGCAACAGATATAGTGAGTTTTTGAGCTGGAATGAAAACAGGCCGATTGTGCATAGATTTTGCAGCGATATGATTATGTAATAGTACAGTCACAGTGACAGTGGTACAGACAGATGCTTCCTGAAACCAATGTCTTTATTTAAGACTTTTAACATTGAACAGACTTTTTTAAAATGACAATTAACATAAATAAAAATTAAATAATGTAGCAGAACTTTCAATAAATAAATAAAAATAAATAAACCAATCTAAATAAAGAACGTGCTGTCAGTCAGTCAGTGTCTAATACTTGAAGTCAGTGAGGGGCAGGTTGTAATACAGGAAGCACAGCTTCTCTCGCCGAGCCAATGGAGACGAAGCAAAGTGACGGAGTTTAAATAGATGCAGGTGGAGACTTGATGCGGTGGTTGTTCACACCCGTGCTGGTTTATGTGACTTAAGGGGACTTTTCAGTGCAGGACTGAGTGGAGTGTGGATGCGAACCAATCTCCTTCAACCATGCACAGAAAAGGGGAATGACAGGAAAGGTTTTTCTAATTTAAACTCAGTTGTGTCGTCTCTCTTGATGTGCTGTGTAGCCGCTATTCCAGCTCTTTGTGACTGCGCCAACACTTCACATCCAAGTGATCCTGGCTGCACCTGTATCATAGTTAGAGATGGATACTGTCTGTGCCTCCCTGTGGAAAATACTCTGCTCAGTGTTATACCAGTCACACTAGGCTTATTTCTACAAGGCCATTCATGATGTCAGCTGTAATCTACATCTGTGTTATAGATACATGATTTCTACAGTTTCATACATTTAACTTTTAGAACTAGCACTGAACATGAGTTGGGCCTAATTAGTCCCTGATTGAACAGATTATTACAGGACGGTAATTATTGAATCAACAACCAATAGAGATGTTCAGTCTTACTTGTGAAAAGTAATTCCTCGTGTCCTGTTTTGTTGGCTCCGCTGATTTTCCAGGAGAAGCTGCACAGTGCTCCGGTCCAGTGCTTCAGTACCGTAGTAGCTGCAGCTGGAGGCTGAGTTTAGACCGGTCCAAGATGGCGGCGTCTCCTCTTTATTCTGACTATGGGTGCACCCACTTCAAATCCCTACTCTCATACAAGACTGACACAGAGAATGTGTGGATAGAAATTACTGTCGCGATGGGAAAGAGCCAAGAAAGTGTCAGAAAAGACTGGAAATAAATGTGAGGGACAAACTCAGTAGGACACATAAACAACAAGGTGGTGTCCCACCGTCTCTACTGCGTCTTATTGGCCAAGAAAAAATATTCCTGTGTTTTTCCTGATTGAACCCAAACTTAATTGAACTGAATGGGATTTATTTATTTCAAACATAAGAGAAATACATTTAAAAGCTGAAAGAAAACCAAAGTCTAGTGTCTGAAAATGAGCAGGTGGAAGTAAAACTTATCTCTGTCCCTTTCTCACTTCTTTAGAATTAACCGTCTGATACACAACATATGCTCACCCCTTCTAAAGCACAACATGGCTCAAAAATGACCCGCATTCATTTCTTAGCATATTTGATGCTGAGGTTTTCTTTGTTCTTACTTTTGAAAGTAATTTATTTTATCACTGAATATTCCACGTACTATTTAAATATCTAGTTTTTGACTACTACAGATCATTATTTCCATTTTTCCTTTCATACTTTATGAACAAATCGTTGCTATGTTACTACATCAAGTTTACACACATGGGTCAAAAATGACCGATTCATGAAAGTGTGATTTAAAATGAATAAAAATGAATTCTATGATAATTAGTTTCAGTACAAGTCAATACTGAGACCAAATACTTTCTATGTAATACTTTTGTCTTAAATGTGGCTGTTGATCTGAACTGAGTCAGTAGTTTAACAACTGTACACTGGTGAAATATGACCAAACATAGTAAGAATCACCTGAAGATGACAGCAGTTAGTTTGTCTTGTTGCTCCTGCTCTTCTTGTCTCTCTATCTTCCCTCTGTTTTTTTGGGCCTTAGACAGATGGTTCCCCCATATGAAGGGTTCTGCTAAAAGGTTTTTCCTTTTTAAATTTTTTTTTTTTTCCTTCATGCGGGCTTTTGGGGGTTTTTCGGGGGCCCGTTTGTGTAAAGTGTTTTTAAAACATTTTTGTATTTTTTTATTGGCGCTTTTATAAAAAAAATAAATTAAACTGAACAGGTCACTAGTCAAAAATTTGCCCCCCTGATTTTTCCAGATAAACAAAAAATGTGCAAAGGGTTACTCCTAAAACAAACCCTGGACTTTTCTGACTGTGGAAAAACTGGTCAAAAACCTCTTCAAAACCCTCTTCCTTTTCCCTTTTGGGCCCTTTCCCTGTTGGTGCCCTTCTGGTGGCGGGGTGGTTGCTGTGATCTTCCCCCCGGGCCTCTTGACGTGTTTTTAGATTTTTAGGTGGGGGCATGCACTCCATGAATCTCCATCTTGTCATCCACTGCTTTGTCATCATGCATCTTTGCTCGGGAGGACAATGGGCCTTTCCCCCCTTCCGGGGGATAAAAATTCCCCAGGGCCCATGTTGTTTTGAATCCAATCAATTTAACATTAAAATCATGGAAAAACCTTACAGTAATGTGAAAAGGGGAGCTATGCTGAGCTGGGGAAATGCCCCTAAAACCGTGTTCATTTTCGGGCCAAATTTAGAGCAGTAAATGGGGTTTTGGAAATTGTTGTAGAAAAACAGAAGGGGTTTTTTTTTGGGTTCAAAAGCGGAATAAAAAATTTAAAGAGTTTTGGGGTGGTAAAGAAAAACAAGAATTTACTGTATAACTGGGACAGAAAATTGATAAGAAAATTTAATTTCTAAGATAATTTTAAAAAACCCTCCCCTAAAAAAATTTTTTAAAAAGGAAAAAAAATAGGGTTAGTTTTAACCATTTTGGGGATAGGGGGCGGGGCCTTTGAAGGTTTTTTTTAAAAAAAAAAGGTAAAAAAGAGTTTAAAGAGGGGTTTTGGGGGTCCAAAAAATTCATTTGGGGGTTTCCGGGAAATAGGTTAAAGGAAAAAAATTTGGGGGCAAAGATATAGGAGGGAAAAACCCTCAGGTCACTTTTGACGTTGTGCTTAAAGGGGTTTAAAGCCCGAAAAAAGAAAAGTTTTAAAAAAAATAAAGCCCGACTCCCAAAAAAAATAATGCCTCCTCCGTAGATATTTTTTGAGACTTCATCTCAGGGCTGGTTTATAGAGATAATAACACTGAATAAACGGCTCTGTTGCTCCCCGGGTGGTGAGGGGGGTGCCCCCATTTCACTCAGGGTCCCCCCCCGGTTTGTCTCCACTTTTTACACTATGAATGGACGTAAATCGGGGTCATTGGGTCACTCGTTTTGACTTTGTCCGGGTGGACCCCGGGGTTTCTGTTTGCCAGATGGGGCCCTTTTAAAAAAGGAAAAATTGGGGAAAGGGGTTTAAATTTTTATTTTGCGGCTAAAAAAATACAGTTGTGAACAAACTCTTTTTCCCTTTTTTTAAGGATGTTTTCGTCTGGTTTTCTAATAAGTGATGCTGATTTGAAAACCAAACTCCCTTTTTCTGGTGGTTGTTGAACAGCACTCACTGGGGGGAAACCATCAGCTGAAATCTGGCAACACGACATTTTCCGGGTTTGATTTTTAACTTTCTCTTTCTCCGGGGCCCCGTGCCCGGCAGTCTTTTTTTTCCACTGAAAAAATTGAAGCAGTTTGTGGTGTTTTCTTCATCATCACCCTCATTCCAGCAGAAATCTGCCGCTCCATTTTTTTTACGAAAAATCAATCACAGCTTGGGGAAAAGGGAAAAAGTTGGATCAAATCATCCCCCCATTTTGTGTCTCGGTCCCCTTTTTTGTCACTCGGTGCTTTAATAATTTATTGAAGGTGATTTTCTTTCCCTTTATTTTTTCATCGAGGACAAAAGTCGGGCTTTTATTTTGAAACTGTCCCGTAAAAAGGTTTTATCTGCTTTTGAAAAGTAAAGTGTGAAAGTAATAATACTTTTTTTTCCTCCCAGCGTTAATAGCTCTGTCTCAGGGTGGGGGCAAATTTTTTGGGACTTTCTCCCCTTTTTTCCCCACTTTTTACTTTGTTGAAAATGTTTTCAGATATTAAAAAATAATAATAATAATAATATTTCTTTTTTGAAAAAAACTTTTGGGAACCCATATTTTGAAAGTGGGATCCCCATTCAAAAAAAACACAGGTTTTAGATCAGAAGTAAACGGGTATTTCTGGATCGATACCACATCCCCCCAAACATGGGGCCAAGTAAAGACAGACGGGGGGAACCGGACCCGGGCCCGGAACCCGGACCCAGCTGTGTGTCCTTTAAGAGCCCACCGGGGTTTGAATGCAAGTGGATTGATTTTAAAAAAGGGGGACGTGGTTCTTTTGGGCCAAAGAGGTAAAATTTTCTGAAGCTGTAACAAAGTAAAGTAAATGTCTTGGTGTCCCTTTGGGGATTTGTTTCCCTTTCGGAGGAAAATAATCAATATCTTTAAAAACAGATTATCTGACAATTTTAGTAAAAAATCTACGAGGGGGATAAAGACCTGAATGTTGTTTTAAAAACCAAGTCACTGTTTTTTTACATGCTAAAAAGGGCTAAAGCAATATTGGGATGAAGGTTTAAATGACTTTATCCTGTATCATGGGAGGGGAAACGGCCCTTTTTTCAAAAAGTGACCGGATGTTCATTCATACAGGACAGGAAAGTGGTTTAAAATGGCATAAAATTAACACAGAGGAGTAAAATTTTTGAGTCTAAATTTTCCATGCTTCAAACTTGTTTTACAGAATGAACCCGGACCTGAACCCCGCTGGTGTCCTTTTTAAGGGGCGACGGGTCCCAAAAACATTATTTCTAAATTTAAAAAAAGTCAGAGGGAAGTTGTTGATCCTTCCCCCTGATGAACCAGGCACCAGGTTTTGCAGAATTTTTCTGTAATAACCACCCAGTCCCGTCGGGGTACAACAGGGTGGTTTTAATGTCTGTTTAAAAAATCAGACTTTAAAACTAAACAGATAATGTCCAAGTGTATTTTATTTTTAAATAACATGCAGCCAGAATTGAAATTTTTCCCCCCGAGGGGTCCCAGCCCCTTCCCCCACTTTCCAAATTTTTTCTCCTTTGGGAAAAATTTGCCCTTTTCAGCAGGGCAAAAAATTTTAAAATGACAATAAAAGAACAGACAAACATACTGGGGGTGAGCGCAATTTACAGTGGATACAAAAGTTTACGCAACAAAGGAGAACTTTTTTTAAGGGGATAGAATCATCCATACGAATGGCTTTTTTTTTCTTAGTTTCCTTGGAATTTTTTTAAAAATCTCAAACCAGCTGTTAAAAATTTTTCCCCCGCCCACTTTAAAAGTTACACAAACCATTGTCTCTAAGGGGGTTCTGTTCTTGTAACCATAAAGGGTTAACCCTTTGCAACAGATGAAATGGAAGGGTGAAAGGGGATTGTAAAACATTGTCTTCCCGGCTCCCGTTTTACTAAGTTGGTGAGATTTCTCAAAAGAAGAGGCGTTTTCTGGCCTTTTTTTTCAAAGCACCCAATTTCACCCTCAAATTCAAACAGCTTCAACGGCTGGGTTTGTAACACTACACTGGGAAAAAAACTGGGGGGAAAAAGGGGGGTTCCCAAAACAACACAAACCCCCTTTGTTTAGAGAGTTGGATTTGATTTTGGGCCTTGTTCTATTGGGTTTTCTCCCGGTTTCTCCCCGGTTTTTTCCCCCCCCCCTCCAAAGGGCATGGGTCGGGGTTTTGGCTGATTGGTGACCTAAAATTTACCCCAGGGGTGAGTGGGAATGGTTGTTTGTCTCCCTTTTTTAGCCCCCGAGATAGACTGGAGACCTGTTTCCCGGGTTGGGCCCCGCCCCTGGGCCAAAAAAGCTGGGTTTGGAAATCCAGAACCCCCACGGGCCCCAGTGGGTAAGAGGTATAGAAAAATGAGAGGAGATGATTTTTGGGAAAAAAAATTGATTTTGGGAAAGGGTTCTGTGCACCAAAAATATAAAATCCCTGCAGAACCCGACCGGGGACCCACCCTTAACCCTCACCCAACAGGCTGAAGATGACGGGATCAAACCCCATACTTGAATCTGTCTGTGTGGTGGCTACAACAGTCATCTGTATGTAAAATATATAAGAGGGCAGACAACACACAGGCTGGAGATGAGCTGGTGGAGGATGTTAGTAGGCTGGATAATGTTCCCTTCACTCGTACTTGTTGTGATCTATTTGTGAGGAATCAAACATCCAGCCCACAAGACACGCATCCAGACCCAAGGAACTGACAAGTTTATCGGCTAAAACATGAGGCTGGATCATGTTGAAAGCTGACGAAAAGTCCACAAAAAGCAGTCTAGCATGGTTCTTATATAGAAGATAAAGGTAGCTGTGGCGTCTGTACTCCTCTGGTAACTCTATATGTGAATTGGAGGGTGTCCAGTAGATGCTCAGTTTTCATGACTATTTCAGCTTTAACCAGTTTTCAAATTGTTTCATAACCATGGAGGTTAATGGCACTGGCTGGAAATCATTGAGTTTGGTGAGATTATTTGTTTTGGTAATTGGCACCAGGACAGACTGCTTCCATGAAGATGGCACCTTCTACACAAGAGACATGTTAAAAATAAAGTTAAAAATAGGACCAAGCTGCTCATCACAACCACTAATATGATCAGCTCCAGGGCTTTTCCTTGGTTTACACTTCTTAAAACACTTAAAACAGGGCGGCAGCAAGCAGAGATGCAGAGGAAGAGGACGTTGTTTTAATTTTTTGAAGCTATAAACTAAATGAACTCGCCTGTTGAAGAGTAATCAGCTTTGTGTCTCTGGAAGCTGTTGAACCTTAGAAAAACATGAATATTTCCTACTTGGGTTCATAGCAGTAGTTGGGAAAACACAGCCTTAGAAGAGGTGATCAATAAGTGGATATTTGAAGCAGAGTAGTGTCTTCAATCTTGTAATGGATGAGAGCTAATTGTTGATGATTGGTCCACAGAGTCCACCAGCAGAGCTGAGTAGCTGATAATAGCTCTGTCTCAGGTGTGGGGCATTTCCCTGCACTCCCTCTCTCTCACACTTTTTACTTTTTTAGAACTGAATACAGATAATAATAATAATAATAATAAAAAAAACAATAATAATTCTTGTGAAAACAGACTTGGAATCGATTTTTGATGTGAAAGAACAATCAACAAAGACACACGTGTAGATTGGAAATATTGATATTTCTGGATCGATGTGGACATCCTACAGCATGGACCCCAGGTAAAGACAGACTGAGGAACCGGACCTGGACCTGGACCTGGACCTGGACCTGGACCTGGACCCAGCTGTGTGTCCTTGAAGAGCGACCCGGTTCGAATGACAAGTGGATTGATTTTAAAAGGAGGACGTGGATCAGGGTCCAAAGAGGTCAAGAGGTACAGTGAAGCTGTAACATGTAAAGTAACATGTCTTGGTGTCCTTGGTGATTTGGTTATTCCTGCGGAGTAAATAACAATATCCTTTACTAACAGATTATCTGACAATTTCCGTAAAAAGAGTCTACCGAGGATGATAAAGACCTGATGTGTTTGTTGAAACCTAAGTCACTGTTTCTACATGCTACAAAGGGCTAAGCATAATATTGTGAAGTGACTGTCACTCCTGGTAACATTAGGAAGACGGCCTTTGTTCACAAGTGACCAGGATGTTCATATCATACAGGACCAGAAAAGTGTTAAAGTGGCATCACATAACACAGAGAGTAAATGTCTGAGTCCTAAACTGTCCATGAACTCTCAACATTGTTCACAGAAAGAACCTGGACCCTGAACCCAGCTGTGGTGTCCTTTAAGAGCGACCGCTCCCAGGAAATTATTTATGATTTAAATCAAGTCAGAGGTAAGTTTGTTGAACCTCCTTCCACCTGAGAACCAGGAACCAGGATTCGGCAGAATGTTCTGTAACTAACCACCAGACAGTCGGTCGTACAACAGGGTGTGTTTTAAAGACTGTAAAAGATCAGACTTTAATCCTATATAGATAAATGTTCCAAGTGTCTTTTCTTTGAAAAAACATGCAGCCAGACTTGCATTTCCACACCGAGGGGTCCCAGCCCTTCACCACTTACCCAAATTCGTCTCTTGAAAGAAATTTGCTTTGCAGCAGACAACCATTCAACATGACAATAAAAGAACAGAACAAACATACTGGGTGTGACAGCAATTACAGTGGATACAAAAGTCCAGTAAAGCAGCACAAAGGAGAACTTGTTTTTAGAGGATGAGAAATCCATCCATACGAATGGACTTTGTTTTCTTAAGTAACCTGAATTTTAAAAGATCTCATCCAAGACTGTTAAATTTTCATCCAGCTACTTTAAGAAGTACACAAACCATTGTCTCTAGTGGAGTTTCTGTTCTTGTAACCATAGGTAACCATAGCCACAGATCCCTGAGAAGGATTGCAGGCATAGTAAAACTTGTCTTCAGGCTCCTGTCTACCTGGATGTTGGTGAGATTATCTCAAACAGAAGAGGCTGTTTTCTGGCCTTTTATTACAAGCACCTCACATTCACATCAAATTCAAACAGCCTCAACTGGCTGGTTTAAGAATAACACTACACTGAGGAACTGGGAGACGGGCGTCTAAAAATCAACACAAACCTCCTTTGTTTTAGAGAGTTGGAGTTTGCATGTTGTCCTTGTGTCTATGTGGGTTTGCTCAAGGTACTCCGGTTTCCCCCACCCCTCCAAAGACATGCTCCGTTAGGCTGATTGGTAACTACAAAATTGACCCTAGGAGTGAAGGTGTTGATGGTAGTTTGTCTCTGTGTTAGCCCTGAGATAGACTGAGAGACCTGTCATGGTGGACCCCCCTCTCGTCCAAAGACAGCTGGATAGACTCCAGCAACCCCCACGACCCTAGTGAGGATAAGAGGTAGTAGAAGATGAGAGAGATGATTTGAAATAGTTGATTGGAAGGCTCTGTGCACCAAGATATAAAAACATGCCATAACCTGACCGTGACCGACATCATCAACACCAGCAGCTGACGATGACAGGGGATCATCCACAATACTTGAATCTGTCTGTGTGGTGGCTACGACATCATCTGTATGTAAAATCAAATAAAGAGGGCAGACAACAAAGCACAGGCTGGAGATGAGCTGGTGGTTAGTAGGAATGGATCATGTTCCCTTCACTCGTACTTTGTTTGTGATCTATTTGTTGAGGAATCAAGAACATCAAGCCCACAAGACACGCATCAGACCCAAAGTAACTGACAAGTTTTTATCGGCTAAACATGAGGCAGGATCATGTTGAAAGCTGACGTGAAAAAAGTCCACAAATAGCAGTCTAACACGGTTCTTATATGGAAGATAAAGGTAGCTGTTGCGTCTGTACGCCCTCTGTGGGACTCCAATATGTGAATGGAGGTGTCCAGTAGATGCTCAGTTTTTTCATGCCTATTTCAGCTTTAACCAGTATTTCAAATTGTTTCATAACCCCGGAGGTTTAATGCCCAACTGCTGGAAATCATTGAGTTTGGTGGAATTATTTGTTTTGGTAATGGGCACCATGGACAGACTGGCTTCCATAAAGATGGCACCTTCTACACAAGAGACATGTTAAAAATAAAGTTAAAAATAGGACCAAGCTGCTATCACAACACACTAATATGATCACTCCAGGTTTTTCCTTGGTTTACACTTCTTAAAACACTTAAAACAGGCGGCAGCAAAGCAGAGAAGCAGAGGAAGATGACGTTGTTATTAATTTTTTTGAAGCTATAAACTAAATGAACCGGCCTGTTGACGAGTAATCAGCTTTGTGTCTCTGGAACAGTTGAACCAGAGAAAAACATGAATATTACCTACTTGGGTTCATACAGTAGTAGGGAAAACACAGCCTTAGAAGCGGTGATCAAAAAGTGGATATTTGAAGGCAGGGTAGTGTCTTCAATCTTGTAATGGATAGAGGCTAATTGTTTATGATTGGTCCACAGAGTTCACCACAGAGCTCAGAGGTTCTCAGTGGTCAGATCTACCCAGAAGCCCATCAAAGAAAACACAGCTGGACACCATCTTTCTGTTCTGTTACATGTATCAACAACTACTTTCCATCATGCCAATGCTGCTCATTGTAGACCATTGGATTGTCAGTGTGTCCAACATGGATCTGATGTTTGTCTCCATGGTTTCAGTCCTGCTATGGTCATTCATATGGTCTTCTGTTCCAGCTGCTGGAGGACAACATCATGACTTTTGTGAAGAATGAGCTGGAAGAAGGATCCAGAAGGTTGTGAGTCCAATTACCCAGAATGCACAAGAGTCAGAGGGAGGATGAAGAAGGTGTTGGAGCGTGAGGATGAAGAGCCAAGGAGGAGCAGCCAAGAGATTTATTTCCTGAAGATGACAGTGAACTTCTGAGTAGAATGAAGCCGGAGGAGCGGCTGACTGACAGCAATTCAGTAAGAGGATTTCTCTAAACAAAGAAGCTGCTGGAGAAATGAGACATTTATTAATGTCTCAAGAGTGAACCAAGATATATTTCACACACGTCATCTCTTTACAGCAATGACATGTTGGAATACTTACTAGAGAGTTTATTCATTCATCTTATTTGGTTGTGTTTCTTCATTCAGGACATGTCAACTTAAAGTTAAATCTGGTCGAAGGAGAAGTACCAGTGGTGGTTTTTGAGGGATAGCTAAAGCTGGAAACTCAACCCATTCTGAATGAGATCTACACAGAGCCTACATCACAGTAGGGAGGGACTCTGCCGAGTTCAATGATGAACATGAGGTCAGACAGATTGACACAGCAACCAGGAAACCATACCAGACCAGAAACAACCATCAGAACAAGAAGACCTCTTTAAAGACTCACCTGAAGAGCATGGCCCAATCATGAATAGTGAATGACAAAGGGAGTGGCTGGCATTGGGAAAACAGTCTTAACACAGAAGTTCAATCTGGATGGCTAAGACAAAGCAACCAGACATCCTCTTCAATTTACCATTGACTTTCAGAGAGCTGAATGTGGTGAAGAGAGAAAGTTATTCAGCTTGGTGGAACTTGTTTCATCACTTCTTCACTGAAACCAAAGAAGCAGGAATCTGCAGCTTTGAAGACTTCCAGGTTGTGTTCATCTTTTACGGTCTGGATGAGTGTCGACTTCCTCTGGACTTCCACAACAATAAGATCCTGACTGATGTTTACAGAGTCCACCTCAGTGTATGTGCTGCTGACAAACCTCATCACGGAAACTGCTTTCCCTCTGCTCGCCTCTGGATAACACCCACGACCTGCCTCAGCCAATCAGATCCCTCCTGAGTGTGTTGACATGGTGACAGAGGTCAGAGGGTTCACTGACCCCCAAAAGAGACTTCAGGCAGAGTTAAAAAGAGGAGCAGGCCAGCAGCATCATCTCCCACACAAGACAACACGAAGCCACCCCATCATGTGTCACATCCCAGTCTTCTGCTGGATCACTGCCTAACAGTACTGGAGATGTGTTGGAAACCAGAGAGGGAGAGAGGCTTGCCCAAGACCCTGACTGAGATGTAACCTCCACTTCCTTGTGGTTCAGGCCAAAGTCAAAAGGTCAAGTATACGAGGAGCTGAGACAGATCCACACTGAGTCCAGAGAGCAGGAAGATGATAGAGTCTCTGGAAAACTGGCTTTTGATCAGCTGCTGAAAGGAAACCGATCTTCTATGAATCAGACCTGACAGAGTGTGGCCTCGATATCAGAGCAGCCTCAGTGTTACTCAGAGTGTTCACACCGATCATTAAAGAGTGAGAGTAGGCCTGTTCCAGGACAAGGTGTTCTGCTTCGTGCCATCTGAGCGTTCAGGAGTTCTGGCTTCAGTCACATGAATCCACTGTTACACCCACAGGAATACGGCCCCCAAAAGAAGCTGCATGGACTTCCTGGGAAGAAACTACAATAACTCACCTCTGGAAAGAGTTGCTGAAGGAGAGTCATGATTAAAATCCCTGGAGAGAAAAAATGGACACCTGGACCTGTATATTTCGCTCTCCTTCATGGGCCTCTCTCTGGAGGTCCAACCAGAGCTCTTAGGAGGTCTAGCTGGGTCAGAGAGGGTCCAACCAGACTCTTGGAGGTCAGCTGGGTCTGAGAGGGTCCAATTGTGGACACTTTTACTCTGTCTGCATGATCAGACAGAGACCATCCCAGAAATCATCCAGAAGAACCAACACAACCTTGAAGAAGATTAACACCTGAATAAAATGTCTCCTGACAGAAGCATACAACAACCTTCCACTGTCTTATGGACGATGAACGACCTCTCAGTTCATTCAGAGATCCAAGAAGTTTCCGAAGTCAGACAAGCGGAAGATCAGAGAAGTATCTCTCTGAGACCACTGCTCAGCACTGGCCTACATGCTGCAGAATGTTCAGAGAAGGTATCTGATGAGTTGAAAAAAACAAACTGGATCAGTACAAAACATCAAAGGAGGGACGATGAGACTGATCCCAGCTGTGAGGAACTGCAGAACGATCGGTGAGTCCTGATGTGATCAAAACAAATCAATCAGTGGAGATTAAAAGTTTAGTTCTTCTGCCGTTCTCATTCTTCTTCAATGTTCCACTTGTTCTCTGCAAACAATAGTCAGATGTATTTACAGCCAGATGTTCTCCATCTGTGTACAGCTGTTCTTCTAGTTCTCTTTTCTTTTCTGTCCCTCTGTCTTATTATTCTCCTTGCATCTAGTTTGTTTAGTTCAGCTGAAGCAGCCCTGTAGTCCTCACGTACAAGAGAGAGGAATATTGAAGGCTGTTCTAGAGTACAGAATAATCCTGAAGTCAGTGAAGAGGCTCCACAACAGCATCCATCTAAAGCTTGTTAAGATCAACATGAGCCACCGTAAACTACGTGATCACATGTGCATCAGATGCTTAAAGAGTAAGTGTCGTCAGGCACAGAGAAAGTGGAGAAAACAAGACTTTCAGGTTCACATGACATTTAAAAAGAAATTCAAACCTGAATGAACTTAACAAAGGCAACCAAACAAGCAAGACAATCACTACTTCTCTAAAATTATCAATGAAAATATTAGACCATTCTGATAATAGTGCTTTTCTCCACTGTTGACAGACTTGTTAACCCACCATCCACCAACCCTCTAAATGTTTGTCCTCAGAAAAATGTGATAAAATTCTTCTTTCTTTAATAACAAATATCATTACATGAACTTACAATATTGTTGGTCAGCTCAGGGTCCTCGCCCTCCTGCCTGGAGTTTTGAAGTGCATCAAAGATATTAATCAATGGATGTCAGAAAACTTTTTACAACAAAACAAGACAAACAGAAATACTCATCTTTAGAGCACAGGCTCATAGAACTGAAAATCATCATGCCCATCTCAACTCTCTCTCTCTCTCTTGACAGCAAAACTGAACAAGGAATCTGGGGCGAAAATATCGACAGCAATCTAAATTCAGAAGTCCAATATCAATCACATTACAAGATCATCTTTATCACTCAAAAATATCCAAATTGAGGTCTTTCAGTTAAAATCAGACTCGGAAAAAATGAATCCACGCATTTAAAGTAGATTAGATTACTGTAATGGTTTATTCACTGGACTCCCGAATTCATTCAGAGGTTACAACTAATTCAAAATGCAGCTGCACGTATTCTGACTGGAACCAAAAAATTTTAATTGATTCCAAGTTGATTTTTATGTAACTGTTTGTGTTGTAACGATGTGTACCGCTTGTAAAGCACATTGAGTCTGCCTTGTGCATGAAATGTGCTTTATAAATAAAACTGAATTGAATTGAATCATCCCACACAGACACTGACCCATCAATAGAGCTCAACGTTTCATTTTAAGGAGAGAAGTCGAGTCACGTGGTCTTAATTTTACGTCTTTCTTTGTATTTGTTTCCTGTCTTGTTGCTGTAGAGAAGAGTTGAAGCAGGAAAAGGCTCATAGTCTGAATATAAGAGCAGGACGGTAGAAGTCTGACTTCTTTAAAGAGATCTGAAAATCACAATGTCCAGATTTAGTTTAAAGATAAAAATCCTGAGAAACATCTAATGTGATCACTTGACGTTGAAAGAAATTCAACCTGATTGTTTGTTCATTGTGTTTGAGAATGACAACTAAAGTTGACCCATCCTGTGTCCTCCACTTGTAGATATTTCACCATGTAGGCCTGTCATGCTAATCAATAAAACAATTACTCAGTGATAAATGAACAGAGAACTTGATCATTTTTCCAGCCTCCATGTTTCCATGTGTGTTTTGTTTTCCTCCTCTCTCTCGACCAAACAGGCTGATGTCAAGAGGGTTCACTCTGTGCACCAGTCTCAGCACCTGGACACGTTGGTTCATAGAGAATGAATGGAGTGAACCCTCCTGTCAGTCAACCACTTTTTTGTCTCGTGGGGTGGGGCTGGGCGGGCCACTACAGCAAGGAAGTGACCGCCCCCATGAGGAGAATCAGAGCAAGTTGATGTGATCGTAGTCGTAGTGTGTGATGTAACATGTTTATTTTTTGATTTATCTTGTTATAGTAACAACAGAGAAATTAAACATGTTACTAAATCTAAATTGTTTTTAGAAAGTTTTACATCATAAATGTAGTGTTTGATTGTACCTCCACAACAGTCTTGGTCTCTAGACCACTTTTTTAAGGGTCTTGGTCTCAGAACAGGACAGACTCTGGATCCTGGTGGACCAAGACCGCCTAGCACTACTGTGATAAAGAAGAAAAGAAGAAAGTAGCTGCTGCCTCCCCAGTCGTACGTTAACATGCACGGAAAAATAAAGTAATTATTTTTCTTAATCCGACCAAACTGGACAACGTAAGAGGATGTAAATCATGTTACTCTGACTACTAATCAGAGTCCTCCTTATCTGACCAAAGACAACCATATATACCATCACACGACTAGAAGCTCCAGACGTCATGTGAACCATTTTATTGACGTTGCCATATTGGCAGGAAACTGTGAGGGAACATGAACGAGTCCAGCGCTGATTTCAGGCCGAGTTTACTGAACTTTAAACTGAAACAAAATGACCAGAACGAGTAAAACTCAACAGTTTACAGAATCACAGACTCTTCTCACTGCCTTAGATTTGGTTTTTGAGCATTAAAACAGCTGGCGGGGATCGATGTACCTGACCTGTAGATATCCATATATATCGAAGTACCTCATTAACTTCCTTGGTCCTGCTCCAGAGTCACTTCCCTGACTAAGGGGCATAAAGGGCTCATTCACTGACTCCCCTGACTTGATGATCTGACAGTGGAACACACCTCACACACTCACAGACTTCCAGTGAACGCACCTCTAGTGAGTCCCAGAGGGGTCTGATTGGGTCCTATAAGTAAATATCAATGTATGCTTATTAAATGACGTCATAGTCCAGAGTGCAAGGGGGGCGTATTAACCCGCTGGAAAGACACATGTCTCCCCCAGTGTGGATGAGCAGGACATGTTCCCTGTCAGTTTAGTCCATGTAAAACTGGGACAAGGACCCATACAGAAAGTCCTAATTTGACCACAGCTCCCATAAACAGTGGATGGAAACTCACTGACTGACACAGTCTCTGTGACACCGTGGAAATGAAGCCCCCTACCTTGCGAAAGAAAATGTCAGGCTTATTTTTTTCACTGACTTTATTTCATTTCATTTCATTTTAGTGAATTCATTTTCTCTCTTTCATTTTTCTTTGTGAAGTGAACGTATTATCACGCTTGTCAGGACATACAGTTTTTTTAATATAACTTCATAATTTGTGTAAAAGCGACCCAAATTTTTGTTCAGGTTTGAATTAGTTGATTGATCTGCTTGGAAAACAACATAGAATTATTTTATGTTGCATTTTGTTGTTGTGTGTTTCAGATTTAAAACCCAGTGATCAAGGGATCCCAATAACACAGACGAGCCCGTTTGTCCGTTTTAGTTTGAAAGTAGTGGAAATGAAAAAGGACAATTAAACAAGGTTGAACGATCACCTGAAACACAACCATCCGGTCAGTTTTTTTCAGCTGGAACAAAAAGTCAGCTGAAGATGAAGAAGAGCCTTGTCCTGACATGTCAACCAGCTCACTGAGGCGTTAGGACACAGAGTAAATCCAAATTGAAACTACATGGTGTGTGAGCTCAAGCAGAGAGTGGAGTTATGCTGTAACACACCTAGTTTGTGTTGCATGGAAAGTTGTCCCACTAAATTCCAGTATGGCTGAAACACGCATGGGTTGTTCAATGTTGTGGGTGTGTCCTCTCAAAAGTTGATAAAATAAAGTTGAATGCTGAGTGGGTGGTCTGGAATGTGGCCTGATGTCTTCTGGTCCATTTCTTATTTTTATTAAAGCTGCAGTGTAGGAGAACCCAACGCGCGGCTACAGGGAAAAAAGAAACGCAGCTTCACAGATTTGATATGACAGTTGTTGTTTCCATTTATTTTAATTGAGGATTTTTATTTTTAAATTTTATTTTTATTTTTAATTTTTTTTTAAATACAGTACATAACAATACAGATGATGAACACACAGAAGATAAGAACGCAGTGTATTTGTGTGTGTGTGTGTATATTGTGTGTGTGTGTGTGTGAGAGACCTGTCATAATTTGCATGTTTACCAGTTAATACAATAATACAGGAATAATAATAATTATTTACATTGTTTTATTTATGTTATAGTAGGATATATACTGACCAATATGAAGTAAAACAATGCTTCCCACTAATAAGTATTTAAAAGAAATAGATAATGATGATTAAATAAAACAAACAAAACCAACATATACCGACATATACAATACAATTAATATTATAGTGATGATAAATACAATAGTGAAGGATAGTGAGAGATAGTGGAGGGGAGGAGGAAGGATAGGAAGATAAAACTTCCTAAACACTGATTTATTTTCTTCAGTCTATTTTTATACAATTTAATAGTGTGTCCACGGGCCCCTGCTGACCCACTGAACCAGCCAGAGGGTCCCCGCACCCTCCAGCCTCCCTTGTCCCCCGCCTCCCACCGGGGCTGGTGTTGTTTTATCTGTATTTATTTAGATAATTAAAGGTTTCTGGCATCAATTCCAATATGTAAATACTGGAGAAATAAAGTTTCTTGCTTTTGAATTAAGTATTTCCATAGTTAAACCAGAGACATGACATTAGTGAAAGATGGTACTCCAAAATAATGTTGAGGAATAAAATTGTTGAAGCTGAACTCCAGTCAAAAGATCCCAGAGACCCCATTAACCAGTCGAAAGACAGTCCAGATGTTTTTTGTCTCATCCAGATGTCCCTCATGATTGGATCAGATCCACTGACAGACTGTGGACAGTCTGGAAGCCTCAAGTAACTCGTCTTGACTCCATTCATCTAAACAAGTCTGAGAGAGATGATGACAATGATTGTTTCCTGACAAACACAGTCAGAGAAGATGAGCTCAACCACTGATGAGGAGACAAAAATGCTCCAACAGGACGTTCCCAAATGTCCACCTCATCAACACATCACCATCATTGAATGTCATCTTCCATTATAACACATTTTATTTTGATTTACTCATGACAGACTTGTTGGATGTGGACTCTCAAGAGTCACTGTGAAGTCGTTGCCTCAGCTCTGAAGTTACCAACCCCTCCATCTGAAACATCTGGAACTGAAGTCACAACAACCTGGAGGGTTCAGGAGTGACGCATCTGTCTGGCTGACTGGAGATCCAAACTGAAAACTGGAGACTCTGGGGTCAGGTTTTCATTTCTTTTCTTCTCAGGCATCTGAAGAATGGAGATCCAGTTTAGATAGCTCTCTTTGTCCAGACTGTACAGATAGAAAACGGAGCTGAAAAGTTAAATGAATGCGCATCAAGTTCCTGAACATCAGCGGTATCTCTCAGTCATCGGTGGTGGATCTGATCCACAGACCCACATCAAGTCCAGTCTGTCACATGTGTTGACATTAAACAGAGTACTTGGTGTCACTAATCAATCTTTCTTGTCCCAACTGTTCCCAGTGGACAAATCCCCATTAATAGTCTGACTCCAATCAGACCAGATGGAGGACAACTTTTCCACAGTGTTTTGTTTTGTGTAGATCTTCAACTCATCATTGTTCTTCAGCACATCCAGTCAGTATCAGTTTGGTTTCCACAGTGTTATTCCTGCTGAGGCTGCAGTGGAGGGACAGGAACTCAAAGAGAACTTTGATTAGTGTCAGTCAGACTGCTGAAGCTTCAATATTAGTGCAGCTCAACATGGAGTTTGTGTTAGGAATAAAAAGAGACCACTTCACAGTCATTGTAGGACAGCAGAATCTCACAACTCTGGAATCAGTCCCTATGACATTGACAGTTTGTTGGAAGACACACTTGAACATGTCAACTTGTCCTTATAACATTTGAATGACACAAACCTCCTGAACACCACAATCCCGGAAGAAGAAGGTCCTGAATCAAAGAACTACTCAACAGTTTTAGTAGTCCAACATGTGTGAGGAGATAGTGATCCTGTAATGAGGTCAGCAGCAACTATATTGATCTGTGTTGCCATCATAGTATGTCTGAATGTTGTGCTGACGTTTGGATGATGTCTGGAGAAGGCTGCATGATGAAGAACCACAATAACACAAGGACAAAGTCTCTCTACTCATTTTAGAGAACAAGCTCATTGATCAGGACACCTTTCCACACCATCACACATCAGACTGATCATCAATTCATTTCATCTTTTATTCTTATTCAGTTGACCTTTGCGCAGTTTTGTCCGAGATCAGCTGTGATTCTCTGGGACCAGCTTTGAATTCCAACCCCTCCCATCTGAAACATCTGGACCTGAGTAACAACAACCTGAAGAAATCAGGTAGTGAAGCAGCTGTGTGGGTTTTCTGGAGAGTCCAGACTGTAGACTGGAGACTCTGATGAGGTTCACTGTCTGTTACTGTTGTAGATCTGATTATGTTTTAATCACAACGGAATCTAATTCATGTTCTCCAGAACTTTCCCTCTATGAATCTGTAAATGTCCTTTAGTTCAAGACGACTTCACTGAAGATTGTATTGACGACACGACCAAAATAAAGTGGTGCAGATACAATGGGTGTCCTGTATTATTTGGACACGCAGTTCAAAGATACGCAAGAATCCTCCAAATACTTGAATTTTATTTAATAAAGTAACAGAAACTAATGTGCACAAAATCTATACTAAAAAATACACAAAAGTGAATTCAATGAAGCAAAAACGTGGTCAACAAAAAGTACGCGTCCCAGTGCCCACCTTTCCTTGTTTTAACCCAGCTGCTGAGATAAGTTGAACAGGTGTAATAAAAACTAATTAACTCTGCCCACACTGTAGTGACCTAACCACCATGATTGAAAGCATAACAACATAACAGAACCAAAAAAGAACCCCAAATACATCCCCATATTAACACTGTCTACTGTACAAGAACTAAGGTGATCTATCATGTACTTTCAGATTAGGCCAAATCAGAAGATATAGTATTCACTCAGGAGGATATATTGACACGGACAACAGTTTTGCACATGACAAAAAAATATTTATTGGGCGGAAGCCACACTTCAGTTTCACCACTCAAAATAGTTCAGCTAACGACTGAATTTATATTTCTTTATCAACCCCCAGAAATCAACCTACTTAACAACCTCAGTTTGTAACCAACAACCCAACAGTTTCACAGCAATTATAAAAAAGAAATAATACTGTTCAAAGTGCAAATAAAATAGGAAAAAATGGGCCCAAAATAATAAACCAACACAGTTCAGCAAAGTCAACAGTCCCAATTAGTCAGTGTCCCAGTGCGTCCGTATTCAATGTAAGTTATGTGTGGCAGTCCTTCAATGTAGGTTGTGTTATTAGTTTATGAATCTGTTCAATCTACCTCTTGTAGTGGTGTTTTGTTTCTCATCTAGTATGATGTGTAGATGAGCTTCCAGAATGCGCGATGAAGCTGCCTCCGACGTTACACCCTCCACGCATGTAAGCCGTGGTACTGCTCCACGGCCCTCTGGTCCGGGCTCTGCACCATCACAATCCACTCATACAAAACAACAACCTGCATAGAGCAGCAGTTCTTAAAATATATTCTAAAATTCTCTTTATCTCTCTTCTATACATTTATCTGTAAATCAACCTGCGCAGTAATCTATTCTCTCTCTCTCTTTTTTTAATCTTAAAGCAACGAACGTGAACCATCACATTGACAATTTGCATATAGCATTTTTTAGCCTTTTCCCACCGCATGGGTACAAATTATGAAAATGAAATCAAATTCAAAAAATCATGTTTGAGAATTGATTCATTGAATTACTGTCTCTCATAACTCAAAAAATGCACACGGCTGCGTGTTTTAGCTCATAAGATCAGCTCGTTTAACTACTGTATATAGCATTAACTAGCATATAGCAATAGTTTATTAACACAGACAATTATTCCACAAAAATACCATAAGAACATCCTCAATTCGACACCAAGTACATTCATCGGTCCCCGGTTGGTTTAAACAAAGTCCTCAAAAGCATAACAATACATAACAAAAGATACCTTTTTCCATAAATGAGTGAGCAAATTAGACCATCATCGACAGCTGCTAGCATACTATGCTAAGCGCATAATGGTTACTCACCGGAGTTTTTCTTCTCACAAAACACGATGACACAGTGCTGTCCAGCACCCAAAAACCTCCCACGGGTGCGGATACCTTCCGGAACAATTAACTCAGAAATGAAAATAAATTTTTAATGACTTTTCATCGAGTTATTAACATTAACATGCTCTCTCTCAGCGTAGAGCGTCTGAGCTCTGTCGCATCGGTGCAAGGAAAAAAACAACCCAGCAGAACAAACGCGGCAAGACTAATAGCGCGAGTATTGCTTATGTGAGTGAAAATTGCACACCCAGCTGGTGAAAACAAGGAACTACAACAACCAAAAACTCAATCAGACTGTATTGCTCAACATAGTTAAACTGGGAAATATTGGTGATTACTCTGTGTGTGTAACTAAAGGGTGTTACACATACAAAATATGGGATTCACAATATCATCAGACATCCTCATGCCTCCAGACCGGCCCCAAGCCCTCCCATGGTGCCGGAGCTAAATTAGGATTATGGGGGCCTCTGTATCTGCCAATAATATTGATGGTGATATGCACACACCTACAATAAACTCATTGCAGCTCTGATCAACCTATTGATCAGTCTGACATGTTTTTACACATCAATGCGTTTTTAGTTGCCAACAAGCACAGTTAAAACTACTCTACGCATTCAAATATACAAACAATACAACTTTTGATTCATTAGTTTTTGGTTTCAAAAAATTATTTATATGTGCAACAAAAAATAAAACACAAAATCAAACAATAAAAAATCAACAACACTTAAAATAATTACATGAGTTCTCTGAAAGAATGGAAACACGAACAGTTTAAAAGGCATAAAGTTGAAAGAAAAAGTAAAAAGGAAAAACTAGTCCCGCCCCAAAGGCCAATACCCCAACATCTTCTTTGCCCACTACCGGCTCACTTGCCAGGCCGACTAGACAAAGGAAAAACCTGAAAATAAACCCAAAAGGAAATTTTAATCTCCACGGCGACAGCAGCTTGTGCCCCCGATGGCTCTTGATGGAAACAAAGATTACCATTAAAAATACTTAATTACAACCGTTAAAACACACACTGTTTACCAATTCAAATTATATCCCTAACATTTAAAATACCTGATATGTTGGGTTATTATGTCCCTAACATCTATTACTAGCTGCGTTCAGACCAGTCAGGACACAGGTCTAAAACACACAAACAGGAATCATCACCCACATTAAACAAGATACAATAAACAAAGCACTCTTCCATATCCTGTATTCCATCCTGTCCACCAGCGTGAAAAGAAGTGTGCTCCTGCCTCACTCCATCAGCCTAACCCCAACAGTCAAACACTCTCCTTCCTACAGCAGCCATATATACTTCACAGCCCATGGTCCCCCCTCTTCTTACCAGCAGCCATGTTGCCTAACCGTGGCCCCTCCTTTTTCCCACCTGGTCCCTCCCAACATTTACTCTTTCTTCCTCTTTATTATCTTTGTCCCTGTGTCCTTTCTTTCCCACGTTGTTTTGCCTCCAACTTCCTGCTCTTTGGATGCGCAGTGCGCACTGCACGGCAGGAGGCCACATTACTGGAGCAGCGGAGCGTTGACGTTTAAAGAATGGTTAGGCCTACATCAGCAACAGCACTCTGCTACATGAAATTCTATATGATACTGTGATCATATAGAAATCATCACTCATACATGCAAACATAAATGAATTTTTATTTGATTTCATAAATAACATTCTTTGTTAGTTTTGCTCTTGGTTCGCCCCTAGTGGCCGGCGGGCCCATACGCAGGCGCTTTAGTATCCACTTATGCCTTGGGCCGCTCTGCATGCCTCCAACAAAAGGAATTTAAATCAATGTCTAAGTAAATATCACAATTAACAAATAACTTGATAATTCAAAATGGAACTTAAGGTGAATGTTTTAGAGCTGGACAAACCAAAATAAATGACTAACACTTCCAACAGTCATTATATTAACTTTATTTTCATTGTGTGAGTTTTTGTTTCACTGAAGTTCATAAGTATATGACTCAGTGAAACTGTATAAATGTCCTCTTTAGTTTTCAAGTCAATTGAAGCTTAAAGGCTGTAGACACAGTAATGGTTTAGCTGAACATTTAATAAAACCTGAAACACCATCTGATTTGAAATATTCAGGATTAATCTACATCTTTTATTCTTTATTCAGGTGATTATAATTGCAGTTTGCAGAGATCAGCTGTGATTCTCTGGTCTCAGCTCTGGATGTCCAACCCCTCCCATCTGAAAACATCTTGGACCTGAGTCTCAACAACCTGAAAGGATTCAGGAGTGAAGCAGCTTCTTGATCTTGTGAGAGAATCCAACTATAAACTGGAGACACTGTTGTGATAGAGGGTTCCATTCAGTTTCATCAGTATCGTCACTAAACACAGTTAGTATCAAAGATCCAGTGTTACCTGAAAACCTGCAGCTTTTCAGTGAAAGCTGTGAGAGTAGAATGGAGACAGGGCTTCAGATTGGACAGAAAGACAGAGAGAGAGACAACGTCAGCCAATCAGATGAGCCAGAAGCATGTTGTGATCATGTGTTTTGAGTTGATGTGAAGACGAGTTGGGGGGTTTTGTTTTTTTTTCTGTTGTCGTTGTGTAGATTGTCCAGGAAATAAAGCGGATTCCAGCTGACATCCTTCCAAAGATGTAGAGAGACAGTGGTGGTCATTAATCACATCTCATCAACAACTGATCACAGCTCTGAGATCAGTCTGACTGAAGCTTGCACATCACAGAAGCAGCATTACATTTAGTAACCATGATTTTTCTTAGTCAGCTAGATCTTTGTTTCCATGGAGCAGACAGTAAATCCCTTCCTAAAGTGTTGGTGTCAGTAATGAAGCGTTCAGCGACTCTCACAGTTTTCTTAGTGAAATGTGCAGAGGGAACACAGACTATGAATGCAAAAAGTCTCTGCAGGACTGTGTGAGTTCACTCCAACACTTTAACATGGAAGCTGAAAGGAAGCTGGCTGAGCTCCACAGCGCTCCACTGCTGCTCCTGAAAGGACTCAAGTCCCTAGCTGCTCTTTCACCTTCACCTCCTCTCTTCTTTCTCCTCCTCTCACAGGAGGAAGTAATTAACAATGAGGGTGTGTGTTGTGAGAGGATTATGAGTAGTGTCCTGATATCAGAGATTGAAGCAACGCTGACTGGACATGTTACTGGGAGTGGAGAGAGTAGCTTCATCCACATGTCCCATTTACGGACCATAAAAAAAAAACAACTCATTGTGGGAATTTCAACATTGATATTGCAGAATCTAAATCAGCATAAACACACCCCGAAGAAGTTGGCATCCAAATAATGTATAGTATAGATTCGAATGACATCAACGACATCGGCCTGCTGTCTTGTGTTATGAATTAATTATAAACAATGAGGGAATTAAAGGAAATTAAAATAAGAAGAATAGTTTTACATTCCCAGATCTATAGAAAGCACCTGCCCTCTAAAAAGTGTAACACCAAAACCATTTGCAAAAACCCATGAATGACCAAGGGCTTCAAAATGCCTGTAAAAAATGAACTGCTTGTATAGACGTATATAAAATAAAACAAAAGAGGCAGAGTTTAAATAAAGATATATTAAAAATCAACTGTGTAATTATAATGAGAGTATGCAAAAAGGATTAATAAACCAAACTATTAATATATATGGAATATATTAAATAGTATTATTGTGGTTGAATGGTTTTAAAAGCTTCATTGTTATGATGTTGGGCCCCAATCTTACTAAAGACATATAAATACTGGAAGAAAACCAGCTGAAATGATGTGTTGAAGGAAATGTAGATTCAATGTCTTTGAAACTGTTTGATAAAATGGAAATTATTGCTGTTGTAAATAGAATACCAACGAAAACTGTACAGTTTGGGAATGACATCGATATGTCCACTGGTAAAGAAAATATTGAGGGAATAGCTGATCCATCAACTCAAATCGTGTACGAATTAGGCTGTATTATTTTAAACGACTGCTGATCCCTATAGATGCAAGTATTATAAGATGGTTCATGGCTGTTATGATTCACAAACATGGCACCAAATGTTGGGTCACAGTATTTATGAACGATGTGTTGGAGTTGGCAAGTGTCACAGAGGGGATGAAAATTTAAAGGGAAAACTGATGAGGGTCCAACCTGAAACATTGGTGAGGTCTGTATGCAAGGGAAATCTGCTGATAGCAGGAACAGAGAACCGGATGAGAGAGCAACTGCTGCACATGCACTTGAACGTACAGATTTAGGCTGATCCTATAGACCCACAGCGACAGATGGGTTACAGGTGCTCAATGGCCATTCACTGACGACTATCAGAGCGATCTTTGTGTGTTTTTTGAAGCCAAGAGTGAACACAGTTCAGAGCTACAGAAAAGTTTTAATGCTGATGTTTACCTTGTGGTGAAAATCAAATGTAATTAGATGTGGATAATATGCACCGAGTTTACGTCAAAAGAGTTTCAGTCCCCTCATCAGTACAAATGCCATAATGACAGAGGCCATCAGCCCCTTAATCTCCCATCAAAATGGGAACAGCTTAGAGAGAAGTGAGAAGACTGTTTGAAATGCCCAATGTATGTTATTAGAGTAAGCTTCCAAAATAACTCTGGACATATCAGTTTCAGACTGCTGAAGCTGTCTGCAACAGTGTTGCATGCAAGCGTGACAGGAAAGCCTCCATACTACATGCACAGGGAAAGTGCCGGTCTGTCAAGGATGAAATGTTCTCCGACAAATGTATGCACACAAATATAAGAAAAAGAAGCTGGACTCACATCTGAAAGGGGGTCTTTGTTGTTCCCACAAGAGATAGTCCTCGCATAACTAATCTTTCTACCCGGAAACAGGGGAGAGTACTCACAAACCAGGTGGTAAAGTTCATCGCAAATGTTGAATGAGTGTCAGACTCAGACAGACCAGGATGGAGTGAATACAACCTTTTAGGGAGAGGCTTCACGCTCTTGAGCAAAAGCTGCCAGCAACCCGATGCTTTTAAACCGCAGTTTGCCCCAGCAAAAGGTGTGAAATCCGGGTTAAAAAGAACGAGAAGCGAGTGAAAAGTTATCGATCAAGCCCGCGCAGCAGGGAAGTGAGATGGCGCTGGAACCTACGGCTGAACGGGATGAAGGAACACCTGCAGAAGACATCAGGGTCGACATAAAGAAGCTTTTTGCAGCGCTCGCACCAAGGAAAAGGAGAAAATCGGCTTTCTTGTCGACACGGTGCACAGGGTAGAGCGCCCGTGACAACACAAATCGCCCCATCATCATCCAATTCACGATGAGAAACTTCAGGAATAAAATCTGGAAAGTCTCCCGTGAAAATCTGATCTTGAAAGAAAAGAAGCTGATGCTCAAGGAGGATTTAACACACGCTGACAGGATGGAAAGAAGCCGGCTGTGGAAGCAGCCAGAAAGCAAGGGAAACGTGCTGGTTTCCGTGGTCCCGACGCTTACATCGAAGGAAAAAAGGTGCTCGTTAAAATCACTACACTCCAAAAGCTCTTATCAAGTGTGACACAGCGGTACAAACAGGCCCAACAGTTAATGTTAAATGCTTTAAGATCCAATATTAAGAGAAACGCTACTTCTAGTTGAGGTTCGGAAGTATCTGCTTTGTTGTTTGTTCTCTGATATAGTGTAAAATTCATTTGTTTTTCAGACATCAGATATCTTTTTGTTAAATGTTTTGCTTTTAAGGCAGTGAATTTGTGTTCTATTAATGTGAGGGGCTTACGCGATAACACGAAAACAAAGGCACTATTTTATTTTGCACAAGTTCCAACACTGATATTGTTTTCTTACAAGAAATTCATTCAGATATTGAAGATGAAAAATTGTGGAAATCACAATGGGGGGATGCAATCTATTTTTCTCATGGCTCAAATCACTCAGCTGGAGTTGCAATATTGTTAAACACATTTAATGGTGATATTGTGGAGTCCATTGTTTCAAATGAAGGCCGGTGGATTATTTTAGTTTTGAAAGTAGACAACTTCCTGTTTATTATCTGCAATGTTTTTTGGAAACAAACAGAGCTACTCAAGCAAAGGACATGTTTCTTGAACTTTCTTTAAAGCTGGACATCTTAATGGGGAAGTACAAAGAATCTACTATTATCTTAGGAGGTGATTTTAATGACGCTCCAGACGACTACATGGACCGGCATCCTCCAAGATCTACAGCGTTATCGAGCTTTAAACCTACCTCATTCATAAGCCATCATTTTCTACTGAAAAGATGTGTGGAGATTTATGACCCCACTGCCACAGACTATACATGGTCTAACTCCAGCAGGAGTTTTACGGTCAAGGATCCACTTTCGTTAATGTCATCACAGAGTTTACAGTTTGTTTCAGATTTCTCACATTCTCATGCTCCTTTGTCTGATCAGAAACTGATAAGTCCAAAACTGAGGGGTTCTAAAGAAAAATCAAACATTAGAGGTTATTGGAAAATGAACAATGACATATTCATTTATAAAAAAAGTTAAGGGTGTAAATTTTTCTTGCTAAAGATATATTTAATAGAAAAGAAATGGATTCAGTTCAAAATGGGAATTCTTTAAGGTTAAAATTAGAAAAAGTTGCAATTAAACGCAGCAAAGAAATAAAAACACTGAAAAAATGAATGCCCTGTGAAATCAGCTGCAACCTCGAAGCTCCAAGCAAGACTTATCTGAGGATGAATTAATATCATTAAAAAGTCTCAGTGAAGAGCTGGATAGAATGTATGTGAATTTAGCTAAAGGTGCTTTCATCAGATCTCGAGCCAAGTGGTTAGAAGAAGGAGAGAAAAATTCCAGTTCCTTTTTGCACTAGAGAAGAGGAATAGAAAGAGAAATAATGTTACATCTCTTATGGTAAATGGTGTCATATGTTTTTGATCCTAATAACATCTCTAATTGCATCACCTTGTTTTACAACCAGCTAATACATCTGAATTTAATCGAGTAAAGTGTGACACATTTATAGAACAAATACAAAACTTTACAACCTTTGATTTCAGAAAACTTTAAAGAGGAATGTGACGCTGAGCTTTTTGTGTTCAGAAATCACTGATGCCATACACTCAAATAAAACTGAGGAAAAAAGAATTTAGAAAGATAAGATGAAAACCAAAATGGCTTCATGGGA